>NC_056704.1:6087844-6177844 GCF_018831695.1 Puntigrus tetrazona | reverse complement strand
CATGCTTTTATTAGAATGGGTTCCTCTCTGACTAGAACCGGATCTGTGCGAAGAACTGTGTTTTCAACATTCTAAAAGTCAGTGGTGCAGACATCCATTTCTGCCTCTAGGCAAAGTCTGAGTTGTCAGGTTGGTCATGACAGAATTCACTGTTGACGGGCCCAACATGCCACCAGCTGGAACCCACAGTCACTCCCAAGGTATTTCTCATCTACAATGTAAAACGTGCCATGATCAAGTCTCGAGTATGGAGGAGTTCATATCATGTGAAATAAGATTCGATACCAATCCAGTTAGAGTAGATATCAATTGAGATGTAGTCAGGGAACAGCAGAATGAACAGATTTGCAGGAGGGGAACAAAGATGGCAAGAGACGTAGTGTATGTTACCTTGGGATTTTCACAGCGGTAAGTGTGTTTAGCAGCTTTAAAAGTATCATTAGTTCTAGGACGTGAACATGCATCCATTGCAAAAGCTGACTGATCTGCCCGATCTTCTCCCCTACCTTACACTGAGGTCTATAGACAAATGAGTGAGAAATTTGTTCAAATTAGCCACCAAAAATATGTACGTATCGGTCATAAGAAAGCGTTGCATTTTGCATTTAGAAAAGTTCAATAAGTTAATGGAAAACATGCCATCATCTATTCAACTTTATAGAATTGAAAAGATGACTTCATTCAGGATAACAAAAAAAGCCTTCTTGTTTTATGTTGTGTTGTCATGTTGAGAACTAGAACTTCACTGACGAATTTCAATTAATGCCAGAAAATGTATCATTCAGTCCTAACTGTCACAGTGTGGTTAAGGGAAGGAGCACTCGATGAGAATATAACTCTTTACCGTTTTAATCTTCCAAAAGAGAGTAAATAATAATACTACAGGCAGGCAGACAAACAGACAGACTGGAACCACACATAATAAAGACGGAACCAAATGATTTGACAAAGGACAAACAGGAACTTTTAAAGCTTAAAGTAAATGGAATAATTAACTGAACACACCTGAATACAATGAGACAATTAACAGAAAGTAGGGCACACACAGCACATGGGACAAGAAAAAAAAACACAACAGAGTCCAAATATGTGACAACAACACAAAAGAATTAACTAAACTTCCATTTTACCAACTGAAATGCAATACAATGGAATTATGTTTTGACAATTATAATGCTAAAGCAACACAAATTAAGTAATATGATAAGAGATGTTGTCCACTTGAATGCTCATTTTTAATAGTCAGCCAGAAAAATAGTTTTGTTGGTCACTGTTGCCATACTTTGATGTTTGTGGCAACTTCAACTATTAAATAACCAAGATGTCCAAACAGATGGGATGATGCAGATGAAAAAAATAAATAACTCACAAATTTCCATTGCCATATGTATGAATAGTTCAGGAAACGGTCTGTCAGCCTGTGTAATTTACAAGCATTTTGGTTTGCACAAAAAGAAAAACCATTCAAAGTGCTTCAAAGATTACAAACTTAAACTAAAACTGAAAATCTAAAAATAAAAGCTAGTTCAACACACTGTAATATAATTAATGCTAAAATAGCACTTCTGTAAAAGTTCTATTTATTAAATTAATAAGTTAAAAACTTGCTTCTCTAGAGATATAAAGCTTGTTGATGGTTCGGGTTCAGGAAGCAAAACTTGGTGTATCTCTTCAATAATTTCCCAGAAGAACATAAGGCATAAGTCTGCTCTTTCTCTGCGTTGTTGCTCTCATTTGTGAAAACCAGTCCAACTCCTGGCCTGGAACTACTCCAAGCTTTTTAGACGGTGCATATTTTTTTTAGGTGCTGTAGGACTTGTCAAGCATTCCTATCAGAGCGAGCTAAACAAATCAGAAAATCATCAAAAGCATTGATTCGATCATTCGAACACAAGAACATGGTTGACAGACGGGAAATAGAAACAAAGTCTTAACAGATGTTTTAGCGGTGACATTTTTTGAAATGTGAAATTGACATTTTTTCCTGTCTGCTACCTTTGACGTCCCGTCTCAGGATAGTCACTAGCGAACATGGTTTTGTGGCGCCATCAGCCAATCAGTGTTGTCATTATGCGTCTCGAGAGTAATGAGTCACATGGTATTTATGATTAAGGCTGACTTAAAAAATGGTAGCAAAGCAGATTGTGCACTTCCAAGAGATCATGAGCCAAACAAGCAACCTCCTTGAAAACACATGCCAACAACTTCTGTAGGAGAAAGAAAAACTCATGGAGGTGAACTGTGGGGATCGCACTACATTTAAACTATGTTTCAGAGTATATGCAGAAAGGGCATATAATATATACAGTATGTGTTTGTGTGGCAATTATACTGTGGTCCTTGAACCGACAAGTTCACAAACACCTGATAAGACCGACCAGGTCCCCAGAGGTTCACTTTGACACCCTCCAACACGAATATTAACAAGTTTAGGCCAAAGCATGATAACATGGCAATAAATAAATAAACAAACAGGCTACTGTTCCTGGAATGCATAACGACTTGAATCTGGTGAATAGCAAGCAGGATTACATGCGAGCATGGCAGTAAATTGAGAGCAGTAATGGGACATATAGTGTCTCTAAAGAGCTCAGGAGAAAACACCATTACTCCTAGCTCGTATGAATTTCCATCAAACTCCTGTTCGGCTTAATCAGTGCGCACACTGAAGCACAATCCAATGTGATAGTGTAAAAACCAGCACCGAGCTCTATAATTTGATTTTTTTTAGCATGTAATGGATAGAGCGCATTGGGCACAACGCATCTAGTGCTGAATTAACTCTCACAGGCCACAGCTAGCAAACTCTCTCTACACAATGCTAATTATGCTAATGCTAATCCCCTCATCGCCCTCTTTGCCTCATTGAGAGGACTGATAACGCAGTCTCATTTCTACCATAACTTACATCCGAATTTGGAAATGCCCTGTTGGATGCAGCAAAAAAAAAAAAAAAAGAGTAATTGACTTCTAAACTGGTCTTCGATGCTCAAAAGTGTTCTAGTATTTTAGTCTCTGCAGCTCCTTCTCATTCAGCGCACGAGAGAATAAAAATCTCCACATTAATTTTGTTTTAGAGTCATACATTGAAGTAATGATTTCAAGAAAGAAAGGATTCAATCATTGTTGACTATTATTAATAAATGGTTGTTTTTTTTATCGTATTTATGCTTCTACTAATAATTGGTGTAGGATAGCACAAACAATTGCAAAAAAAACTAAATAAATGTAAATGATAACACATTGAATTAAACAAAAAATTATGGATTAGAAACACTGGAATAAGATTTTCTTTTAAAACATACAAATATTTTATTTTATATGTTTTTGCTTAATAATATTAAATCATCTTGAGTAGATGGAAATTATGCTTGCCTGTGATTGTATAATATAAGGATTTTAATTTGGAGTGAACAGACGCTCATTGACTTTAGTAACGTAACCTCAAAATACTGCTGAACTTATGACTTTCTGTGTGGTTCGTTTAAAAATAATTGCACTGCATAATTATAGAAATACTGCTATTACTTTTCAACACGAAGACAAATGCTTAATTAACTCAAGTTCACGACAAAAAGATGGTGTCTAAAGGTGTCTTCTAACTTTACTTTTAAGGTGTTAAGAAGAGATTGCACGGTCTCAATCATTCTGTACTTTGCACACAGACAATTAACTGAGGATCACTAATTAAATTATTTTAATACATGAGCAAATCAACTAAAACAATGTTCAGTCTTGAGGGCTCACCTAGAAACACCCCATTAACCAACCCAAACACCCCAATATCTTACTTAGCAACACTCAGAGCACCTTAGCAACCGCATAGGCCTTTAATATCTGAAACTATAACAACGACTGCCAGTAGACATGTGCCTTATACAGTAATGCGATATATCACAATAATGAATATGTACGGAATTGCTATCTTCAAAATACCAAAAATAATTACTTATTCAAAATTGTTAATGCATTTTAAGAACCCTATTCCCGTCAACTGGTAAAATGCACATTCGCTCTCTGACGTTACCACGGAAACGCCGTAAACAAAGCAGCTGCGCTACTTTCTAATTTAAAAATTAAATATCTATTCAGAGTTTTTACAGTCGCGGCGATGTTCATCACAGCGCCAAATACTTTAACGTTTAGTCCCAATAGGTGAGTTTCTTTTGTTGCGCTCACATTATTATTTGCATGTTTGCCAAATATATGTTGTCAGTTGGAAAACAACTCAGACAAAAAGCAGTTTAGTTGCTTTTAAAGGTCACGCATCAGTGACTGAAAACGTTAGTCATGAACATGTTGAACACCCACACACCAATCTATCCGTTTGCTCCCATTCACTATCACATTGTTAACAAAGAAAACATTAATTAAACATACAAATAAGCACGCAGAAATAATATTTTCCTTTGTTTTTGTCTTTTTGGGATTTCTTGTCGATTGTTCGAGGCAAACAGCGGCTTGCGATTGGCCTGACCTTTCTTAGCGCTTGATTTCTATGCTTAGTCGCTGAGATGGAAGTGTAAAGATGCGTAGGGCTATTTCTGTTTGAATGCTTCGTGCTTTCTGAACCAAATGTAATGAATCTAACCCTGTCGGAGACTGGATGTGATCCTCACAGATCACTTACCAATATGACAATCTTTCAGAATCACACTGTATAACTCTGGCGATGTTTAATCAACACCTCTGAAATTTCATCAAGTCTTTAGCCTTTCACCTAACACAAATTTAAATTGGCACTCATGGAGAAAAAAAAACAATTATAACTATCATTAGTAATTCTACTATAGAGTACATTGAAAATACCTTACATAGAAGTTCATTAGTAAAACTATAAAATTATGTATTTGTCTTAGTAAAAAGTTATAGTCTCTTTATAGAATAACTAATTGGCACCATCTTTCTACATAATAATGGACTTTTTTCTTATCAGAAAGTTTAAATTAATCTAAAACATATTTTTTTTTATTATTGATAATTCAGTAATAGGTTTGTGGTTTAAAAGATCTCACAACGTTTTTATTATTGTTATTATTTTTTCACCATCATCACTCCAGGCTGTCACATTGTTCTTCTAACATACTAATTTGCTACTCAACAATCATTTGTATATAAATATAATATAAAATGACATTATTACAGTAATAATCAATTAATTCTTATTGTCAGTGTTGAAAAGATTTGTGCTTCATATTATTATTTGTATATATATATATATATATATATATATATATATGTTTGTACATACATATACATACATTTTATATATATATATATATATATATATATATATATATATATATATATATATATATATTTTTTTTTTTTTTTTTTTTTTTCGACATAGAAAATGTATTTACTGTCACTGAGTAAATGTACCCTTGTTGACCAAAGGAAAAATGTTTGATTATTTTCAAATACACTCCATCAGGATTGTACCTAGTTCAACCTAAGTTTATTTTGTGATAAAGGACTTGGAAAACCAAAATGACAATAATAAAAAAGCAATAGAAAGACCTGCACAGCATCAAAATATATGATGAACTCTCTGCTGTTTCAGCTTGTCATTGTCTCCAGGTCACTGGTCTCACTCATTTCTGAGTTCTCTCCTCTCCTTAAGCTATCGCTCTTTTGCAAAAATGCTTTCTTCCTGTGTACATTTTCCTCCTTCCCAAGCCCCTATTCTTCCAGTTACCGAACCACACTCTCAAACCTAATGACACTTGCTTTTATTAATTTGGAGCTTTCCTTTTGACAGCATTATGAATAGGAGGCTCAAATTAAAACAAGAGAGATGCTTCCACATCTCAGAGGTCATCTGATGTAATATCATTCATTACAATTATCAATACGCTCACACACCCTCGTGGTTGTCCCTCACGACTTTGTATTTCTATTCGTCGCCGTGGCATAGATCAATACTGCAATTTACAAGGTTGTCAAAACATTCAAATATAAATGGCCAAGGAGCCCGAAAAGAAGGAGTGCCGGGGCCAATGGAGAGCCAGGAGTCTCTGTAATATCCCATCCACCCTCTTCAATTTTTAGCCCCTGCTACTTTTAACAAGTCATTTCCCTTCTCCCAACATTAGTTTTCATTAGGCCTCACAGCCATGACAGAAAATCAAACGGCAGCCACGGCCAGCGCTTCCCCGGAGAGATTACATTCTGACGGGTCGCTCTCAAGTATTTGCGGATGAAGGTGAGAATAATACAATAATCAAGGCATTAGGAGCGCATCCTTTCCCGCTGCTCTGAGGATGGAGAACGCCCGTCGATGCACACCACCTGCTTCCGATGAGCTACGCTCTGCCTCCGGCTATAAATTCCCGCGTTCCCTCATTCATGTTTTTAAAAGCCCATTACGGCTTTACTGTTTTCTGTGTGATGTGACTTCACCCTGAAATATACATATATAAATATATAGATAGATATTTACAATTCTATTCATCATGCTCACTCTCTCTCTCTTTTCTCTCTCTCCCCATTTTTATCGCTTTGCACATCTTATCAGCTGTATAACATTTGCCTTTTTATCTGCCTTTTCAGTAATGCATTTTCATCTGATTCTTAATGGACTAATATCCAAGGATAATTATCTGGATCTAATTTCAACTACATTATTCAGCTAGCGTTTAACAGATATTAAGAGCTTATGAAAATTAAACTGATCCTATTTATCCTGATCACCAAAAGCCAGTTAATGAAAAGAAGACAATAAGAGTGGAGCAGCTTTAGTGTGAGTGAAAGGGTCGCCGCACATTCAATGTCACAGTAAAACATTCAGGGTCAAAATTTAACAAATTTGTGTTTATTTATTTATTTTTTTCAGTTTTGGTTACTATGACAACATGTTTGCGAACATCTTCACACTCTTTTTTTTTTAGCCTGTAGTAAAGATACAGTCGACTGAACACACTCTGACCTTTTGTGACAACTTACCCCAACAGCAGGATATGATGTCACAACGGGAACAAGCAGGACCACAAAACCAGTCATAAGAGTCTATTTTTATTATTTCTTTTAACTGATACGTACATAATCTGAAAGCTGAATAAATTGAAAACTTTTCATTTATGCATGGTTTGTTAGGATAAGACAATATTTTGTCAAGAGTTTCAACTATTTGAAAATCTGGAATGTAATGGTGCAAAAAATTAATAAATAAAAAAATAAAGATATTGAGAAAATCACAAAAATTTAACATTGTCCAATAAAGTTGCAAGAAAGTGCATATTACTAATTTTTTTATAGAAAATGTATGAAATATCATGATCTTTACTACATTTTTGCCATAAAAGCATACATACACATGCTACTTATGATTGGTTTTGTGGTCCAGGGTCATATATAGGTTTATAGCAAAACAATTACACAGCTCACATAAACTGTTCTTTCAGCCAACGTAAATTGTAATTAATTAATTACATAAAATTACAAGAATTAAAACCATTAATCTTTCAATATAAATGCAAACAAAATCTGAAATCTATGAAAAATTGCACCAAAGACATGGTTTTAACCATTTCATTAAAATTCACCTTCATTATACATACATTATATAATCTATGCCAGATTGGTTTTGTTATGTTCTCATGTTTACAAAAAACGTGTTCACACAGTTTACAATTATAAGGTAGCCTAATAAATGTTTTTGGGGTTTTTTTTACCGTAAAAACAGAAGCGGTTAAGAAAAGTGTATTTCTTCACCATTTGCTATAGTTGATTGATTTCTGACCTCTTTATATGTGCTCAGTACGAGGCCATCGGCATTCGGACAGCATTTTTAAATAATATTAATGATGTTGCCATGAGCATTTCAGATTTCTCATGGCTACAGTCATAAACAAGAACAGTATGTGAGCATGATTTCACTAAAAACATCTTTGATCATGAGGTTAATATCTACACTGTATTTACAGAAATTTTACTTTAACTTCCCGGTGATTCTGTAGGATTTTTTTGATCAAGAGTCAATGTGAAATTATTACTCAACACACACACCGATGAAGTCAAGTATCTACTAAAATGCCAAGCAGATGAGTTTGCAGAGTATCTGTTTAGATCTGGCGTGTGTCCCGTGCTCTCTTATGCAAAAAGAGATCACACAGCTGGGGTAGAGCTGAAGACCGGCCAAATCGATACTCCGACCAAACCACACCGGTCCTCGCAGGCTTTGACATGGGGGCAAGCGGGCTAAAATAAGAAAAGAGGGATAAAACGAGGACTTTGCAGTTATCTTGTCTACAGGGGTGCGCTTCCCCATGTATTATAAATGGGAAGACTTCTCAGATAAACACATAAATAAGTAAAGTACACCCTCATTACTGGAATCGAGAGAAGGTTAGAAAGTAGCAAATGAAGGCGATCGGTGGGATTCTGAACGCCCTCCACTAGGGGTGTAATGGCGAAGAGAGGGAGCCAAAGATGAAGGAGATCCAACTGGCCTCTCGGCAGGAGTTCACAGGCTCAGAGGTTACGTAAAGTCTGCCTCTGTAATGAACCTTCTCCTGTCCATATGCTCCGAGAAACAGAGGCACAGAAAGACGACTCAAAGAGTGAAAATACTCTGAGTAGGCTGCAGTGTGTAATTCTGTTGTTGTTAAATCAACTCCCCTTATCCTAAAGTGGACGGAGGACACTGTAAGCAAACCATTAGGAAGTTAAATGACCAGAAAAGTGTAAACACTGGACTGGCTTTTTCAGCATCGCTCTGTTTGAGTGATCCAGCATAGCGATGGCTTTGATTTCAGACCGTTTTCTGCTCTGTAATATAGGTCTATGATACCTGAGGTTAGCATTCAGATGTATCTCGATTGCTTTTTTTGCCCATTTGAAGGAATGCTTCACTCAAAAATGCATTTTCTTGCTCTCAAAAAATGTTCCAGAAGGCCTTTCTTCTGAGAAACACAAACTGAGAAATGCTATTTATATGTAGATATAAACAGCTCATTCTAAGTTAATCAAAACATAATGGTTCATCGTGTAAGTACTTCGTAATACATATATTATATTGTGTTTCTCTCAATAGATTCTGGTATTCTAATAATCTTATATTCACACCATACATATAAAAAGTGTGGTTAGTGGGAAAATAAACGCTGCTGTTTTTACAATTCACATTCAAACTCATTTTGATTTTGCAAGTCATTGAGGTGAACATGAGAGTGAACAACATAAAAGATTACTAAATCTTCATTTTAAGGTGAGCTGTCCCTGTAAGAACCAACTGTAACAAAATATCTGTGATTTATATGGTGCTTCATAACAATAACAAATAAGTTTACCAAGAGGCAACAGCCGTTGCTTTTGCGATTCTGTTTGTTGCCACGACTGAAACAGAAATGATGGAGTGCAGCTTTTCAAATTTGTTTTGGTGCTATTCTTGACCTTGACTGGTCTTCTGTGTTTTCACACCGGAAGCCAAATGAGAATGAAACAGTTTGTCAAAAGCCTTTAAAATGTCCACCTTTGGTCTTTATTTATCCCTAAAGGGCACATATCGGTACCCTTTGAAACTAGTGCAAAGGTGACAAGCCGCTAAAATTGTACATTATAAGGAATTCAATATCTTTCGAGCACATTCTTCTTAGCAACAGATTAGCAAAGATGCGAAACAAAGGTTCTCGCGCCGAACACTTTGATTTCGCTGTCCTCCCTCGTATATATTAGACGTACAGCTGTTCAGAACGCTAGACGTTTGAATGACATGACACGTTTCTATCAGAAGCTGTCATTTCGAAAACCGACGCTTTACCTCTTGCTTTCTCTCAGCTGAAAGCCGCCGTACAGCTGCTGAGCCCAGCAACGCTCGCCTGTCACCAGCCTCTCATCCGATCCTCTCTGGATTCTGATGAATTTTGCATGGTCTATGCCTTGAAAAAAGCTATTAGAGAATTTGAAAGGAGAGAGAGGGGAGAGGGACAGAGAAAGAGCCTTTCGTGAGCCTTTTAATAACAGTGATATGTAAGATGTCACTGGAGATGGCTTCATTTCTGTAAAGGTTCTCGAGTCACCTCAATGGAGAAGTGTGCCGAAAAGCTCTTTGAGTGTGTGTTTTTGTGTGTGCCGTACAGTGAGCGCCAGTGTTTTTAGATGCGTAGAGAAAAGCTTTGTCAGGTAACAAACTGATGTGAAACGGAACAGGGACATGTTCTTGTGCGGCGTGGTGATGCTGTTCAGGAACATTTACTACAATGTCAAACAAGAGTGTGGCTTTATAAATGTTTCAATTATGATCTCAGACAGGTTTTTAGAGAACTAGAAAATGATGGTGCTTGTAAAATTTGTGTGTTAACATGCACATTTATTGGGTTTGATAAAAAAATAATAAATGCATAAGTAATTAAAGCAAGGAAAATGCTGATGTAATTAAAATAAAATCATGCAGTAAAAATACAGTATATAGAGTTATGTATTTATCTATCTATCTATCTATCTATCTATCTATCTATCTATCTATCTATCTATCTATCTATCGCACATGAATAAAATGAGTATATGAGTAATGAATGCATACTGTGAATATGGAAAGGCAAATTTTGTTATATTTATATAATTATATTTTATTATATTCTTTCATTAATTATATTAATATTAGTACATATAATATTACTATATATTATTAACAAGGTATATAATACCATATATAAATATTTACTATGTATGTATGTAAAGTAGACAACATTTGAAGTGGATCAAAAAGTTTATAAAATTTATAGCAAGGCAGAAAAGCATTTAGGTTTAGGTTTTAGGAAAACTTTTTTCTGCATGCATTTTATTAATCAATTATATTCTAAATAACCACTATATTGTTCTTTAGAATCCCATGTGCTTTACATATAAATACTGCTTTTATATAATTATAAAAATCTAATGACACATTAAAAAAGAAAAAGAAAAATTCTAAATTCTCTGAATTCAAAACACTGATCTGAATTATCATCTAAATAGGGAAGGGGGACTTAATTATGATTTTATTTATTTAATTAAAAATAAAAATAAAGAGAAAAAGTGAATAAGCTTTGATATGGCTAAGATTTTGTAATTAAGACTATAAAGTAATCTCTGTTAGTATGAGACTCTATAAATGTATGAACTTCGAATCTTTTCTCATAAACATGCTGGATTCTGTCTGGACTGAGAAGCACAACAGAGAATAGAACAACAAGAGCTGGATCTTCTCCCACATAATTCAGAAGTATCGATCTAGCCAGAGTTCTTTACATGTGTATACAACATCATCCACAGTGATTTAATAGTAATACTCTTTTTCCCAGTTTCGCATTCTGACTACAGCAGAATCGAGTAGTTTGAGGAAAACAAATGCTCCTGCGGTCACTTGTGCAAGCCACCTTCCCTTCAACCACTCCGGGCCGGAATCCAGAGGGAGTCGCTCTGCTTTTCTCTTCCTTGACCACAGTTGTAATCTTATTTTACTGAACTCTCTGGACTCCAGTGTCTTGTTAAGTCCACAAGACTGAACAAGTCCATTCATTACATGGCGGCCATGATGAATGGCCCGGGCAGACAGTAAGGGAAAGCCAAGGTGTAAATGTTCAACCTCCCATAAATCACAGCGACGGGGCCAGTCTAGACCTTAACCTAAACACACTCAAGAATGATGATCCGCTCTATGTGTCAGTATGAGATGCGTGCCAAGCCGGAGTCAAGGGAAAGACCACTGCAACACAACTGTTTCCCCTCATTAAACGCTGCTGTTTTCAGAGGGAGAGAAGTTCATCTACACGAGTCCTCGGAAACAATAGCAGCGGGATAAATTGCGGTGAAAGAGTCTGACTTCTGTTTCAAACTCTTCAAAACGATGCCCGCTTCTTATCAAGAAACATTTTTCTAGGTTTAGACTTTTTGAGCTGGTGTTTCTCTGCTGAAGAGATCCGCATGGCTGGTCAATCTTCCCAACTGGGTTTGGAGATCAAATAAGTTCAGGGTATAGTGCCAGATTTAATTTTTGACAGGAATGAAAACGAGGTTACGAGAGGTACAGTGTGTTCAGTGGATTGTATTGTTGTTTAACAACATACTGTTTCAATTCTTCAGCCAACAAAACGCCTTTCAGTAGACAGAAACTCCATAAAACTGATTTGAAGTTGGGAGCTGTAAAAAATTACATGATCCAGGACCTTTATGTAACCAATTTTAACGATATAAAAGTGAATTACAGTATAATAATAGCCTTTACTAGTAATTCCCTGGACCAGAATCAGAAGATACCAAATTCGACAGGAGCCACGGTATTGAGCATCAAAAATGAGACAGACACAAGAGTACAATTGAGTAGCCACTCTTATATTGTTTACACTTGACAGTTTGTACAAAATGTGAAATAACCCCAAAAGTTACAAAAATAAAAGTAGTAGTGTGCACACTAGAAAATAAAAGAATGTCCGTTGGGCCCTTAAACAAAAATAAAAAAAAAATAGTTTCCGGTGTATTTGCTGTAGAGGTTGTACAGTTCACCTTGTTCCAAAGATACTTGTAAGGTAAGTATTATGTGCAGGTGGATGGGGAAATCGGTGCTGGACTTTCCTCAGTGGACTTGGCTCGCCATCAGAATCACTGGAGATGTTGGTTCTGGACAACATCCGTCCTACAAAAAAAACCTGACCTGCAGACCGGGTCAGAAAATTTACATTCAATACCATTCATTCTCAGATGCATCAATCAAGATATAAAATGTCAAAAAACACAACCCTTTACATGTAACTTTGACATAAATCTTTGTCTCTATTCAAATATCAAATCTTCTGTCTTTCCGTTGTACAACATTCAGTCTTAAGTATATAATTTCTGAGAACTTAACATTAAAGTGCTCACACATTTACCTGCTGTTCATATGAACAGTATTTCAATCTTACTTATGATAAATAACCAATAACATTCAAAATATAATTTATCATAACAATATCAAAACCATATGCGAATAACAGAACAGTACCCATTCTGAGTTCAGGGTTAGGGGTATTACAGAAATGTGCTTCATTTACTCTAACACTATAGGCCTATTCATGAAAGAGAAATGCACAAAAAATTACCCTCTAGTTACTTTAAACTCAGTTGAGCGACAAGAATGTATTCAAGTAAATCGCATAGTGCTAGTAAAACATTTTACATTCATCACAATTTAAATTTAAATTGGCATTAAGAACTAAATACTTCCCTTTCTTATTATATAAACATACATCAGCATAAACTGATAACCACATTATAAATATATTCAAAACGTCGCACCATAATGCACTTCAGTTTACTTATTACATTAATATCATTGTTTCCCTTCAACACACGTAAAACAAGGGATAATAGCACCTAAAATGCAACAGCTAAAATGGCGCATATCTCACCGTTGCTCCGGGTATATCAAGGTGTAACGCGACGATGATGGACCTCGTGGCAACTTCCCAGACAAAAGAGCAAGTGGTTAGCCGACGTAACCCGTTCTATAACACGACTCGGATCTTCGTGAAGTGTGCTCCGACTCTTTTTCCTTTTAGACAAACCTCCAAAATTTTGTCCTGGTTTTGACTCCTTGCTAACACACAGCTACCCCCGTCTCTCTCGCTATGATTTTAGAAAAAAACCGGAAGAAGCTGCACCCGCGCCTCGCCTCTGTGTCGACACGCTGAACGTGACTTGCGTAACCTCTGATTGGCTGCTGAGGCTACCTACACCCACGTGGGAATACGTAAACTGTGCGATGCATTCAATTGCGATAAGAAAACTAAAAATCTGCTTATGAGAACAAATAAAGATACAGAAAATAAACAGTCTCTCTTTTTTTCTTTTTAGTGAACTCTATTAAAATAATATCAATGGGTCTGTTATACCTGGTTACATCCTCCCCTCCTGAACCTATGCACGTCCCTGTGCATGGTGGACACTTAAATGACAATTATCCGAAATGGCGGAGTAGGTGACTGAATAGGGTCTTCACTTATGTCTCCCGCCCAAGCTGTGGACAGTCCTTGAAAGAATGATTTCACTACTGTGATCAAAGGACTTCCCAGTTCTGTATAATCAAGCCGTCGTGGAGGTTGACGATTCCTCTCAGATCTCCTGACAGGATCATTTGTATCTATGTTCTCTTCTGTATCCATTATTTCATCCTTTCCATCCATTTCACTTGCTTTCTCTTTTCCCTCCTCAAGTTCTGTTCCTTTAGGACCATCATTCTCCTCATCCTTGTCAGACATAGCTGAAGGAACTGCAATTTGCTCTCCTCGGGCGTCAGAATGATTATCTGCGGGTGGATTATTTTGAATTAAGACAGGTTCATTTGCTTGTTCAGTTGGTGCGTCTCTGTTGGTGCATACGTATTCAGCATCACTCTGATGAGAAGTAGACTCTATCATCAAGGGACTATCTGAAATACTCTGGGACATATCCGGTAAGTTGTCAAAGTCTGGTGGGTTGTCATTACTTTGAGCATGTACAGGATCCTCAACAGAACAAGAGCTGGGAGGTTTGGTATACTGAGTATCTGGGACATCCGCCATGGATAGATCCGGATGAACAGGACTCTCACTGACCACGGGACAGGGGAACTTGACCAAACAAAAGTGAATGCATCATCTTCTCCTTCTGAGGAATTCTCTTCCTCTACCACAGGATTTGCACGGGTTCCTGGCCTACGTGGTACTGACCTCTGCACAGGTTCACTGTTTTCCTCCACAGGTAAATACCCACACGGAAGCAACAGGTCCCTGTGTAGTGTCCTTAGAGGACCATCCCCAGTTTCAGGTCTAACAGTGTATACAGGGAGAGTGCCTGCTCTTTTCACCACCACATGAACGGTGGGTTCCCATTTGTCTGAGATCTTATGTTTTCCCTGGAGGCGGACATTCCTGACCAATACTCTATCTCCAGGCTCCAGGTCTGAGGCAGTGACATGCTTGTCGTACCTCCTTTTGTTCTTGTGAGCTATCTTTGCAGCCTTCTCCATAGCTACCTTGTAGCTTTCCTTGAGACGTGACTTGAGTCTTTGCACATACTCTGAATGAGATGAATATTGACCCTCTGGCAAGGGCAACTTGAAAGCGATATCAACTGGCAGGCGAGGTTGGCGCCCGAACATAAGTTCATATGGGGTGTAGCCAGTTACCTCATTCCTAGTGCAGTTGTAGGCGTGGACTAGGGGTCTCACATGGTCACGCCAACAGGACTTGTCTTGGTTTTGGAGAGTGCCCAACATGTCCAGTAAGGTACGATTAAATCGTTCCACAGGATTACCCCTAGGGTGGTATGGGGTTGTCCGAACCTTGTGGATACCAGCTACCTGACAGAGCTCCTTGATGGTACGAGACTCAAAATCTGGGCCCTGGTCACTATGTAACTTCTCCGGGATACCATAATGTACCATAAAGTTCTCCCACAGACACTTCGCTACTGTGCGGGCCTTTTGATTGGGTGTTGGAATTGCAACCGCAAATTTAGTGAAGTGATCTGTGATCACTAATATGTCCTTGGTCCCGCTTTTGTCAGCTTCCAGGGACAGGTAGTCCATACAAAGAAGCTCGAGAGGTCGCGTGGTCCTAATGTTGACTAATGGGGCTGCTTTTTCAGGCCGTGCCTTCCTCCGCACACACCTGCCACATGTCTTCACTTTCCTTTCCACATCCATGACCATCTTTGGCCAATAGAACCTGGTCCTTACAAGGTCCAGCGTCCGGTCGACTCCCATGTGTCCCATATGGTCGTGCAGGCTGGTAAGAACTGTGTTGCGGAGCTCGGCTGGAAGGACAAGCTGGTAAGTTGTCTGGGACCCCACTTGGCGTCGCCTGAACAGGATGTCATTATGGAGCTCAAGACGTTTGAATTCTCGGAGGAGAAATGGAAGATCAGGAAGTTGGGTGCGCAAAGTGGGGGGTGGCGTATCCCCACTTTTGATCTGACTGATAACATGTTTTATACATTGGTCAGCTCTTTGTTTAGCTGCTATCTCTGCTTCAGACAGATGGGGAATGGTTGGAAGACTCCCAAACTGTTCTTCTGATCCATAACTGTCTGGAACAGCACTGGGGAACATGGTAAGAGTCTCCACCAAAGCTACACGATCTGTGTCTCCCTTTCTCTCATCATCAGGACTGACGCTGTAGGTGAACTGTCTCTCACAGATCGCTTTCACAACTGAGTGATCCACCACATTGATGTTCATTGGATCGGAAAGGTGATCTTGTGTGAACTGTTGTATGCGTTCTCTCTCCTTTTGTGATTTCAGATCGTCTGCTAGCATCCCATGTGGTCTGCGCGATAATCCATCTGCATCTCCGTTCTGCCTTCCTGGACGATAGAGGAGTTTGAAGGAGAATGTAGACAGTGCTGCTAGCCACCTATAGCTTGTCGCGTCAAGTTTTGCCGAGGTCAGGATATATGTCAGTGGATTGCTGTCTGTAACAACGGTGAAGTGGTTGCCGTACAGATAGTCACTGAACTTTTCCGTAACTGACCACTTGAGTGCCAGGAACTCCAGCTTGTGCGCCGGATACCGACTCTCGCTTCGTGAAAGACCTCTACTTGCATACCCTATGACTCTAGGCTGGCCCTCTTGCTCCTGAT
The DNA here is from genome assembly GCF_018831695.1 of Puntigrus tetrazona. Taxonomy (NCBI): domain Eukaryota; kingdom Metazoa; phylum Chordata; class Actinopteri; order Cypriniformes; family Cyprinidae; genus Puntigrus; species Puntigrus tetrazona. Next base: position 6,161,266 of record NC_056704.1, on the reverse strand, counting down.
ACAACACAGCACCGAGCCCGGTGGTACTGGCATCGGTGTGTAGTATATAGGGCCTCTGGGGGTCAGCAAAGGCTAGAACCGGAGCTGTAGTAAGGCTCTGGATGACTGCCTCGAAGGCTTGCTGGCAATCTGGCGTCCAGCGCCCTCCAAAGGGCTCTTTGGGGTCATGGTACTGATTTGTTTTCTGTCTGGTGTCTGTTGGTTTCGCTTTTAATTTCTTGTGGAAGGGTGGGTAGCCGGAGGTCAAACTGTGGAGGGGCTTTACTATGCCAGAGTAGCCCTTAACAAATCTCCTATAATACCCAGCGAAACCGAGGAAGGATCTCAGCTCTTGTAGAGTCTGGGGGACAGGCCATGTCTTAAGAGCTGAGATTTTCTCAGGATCTGTCCGAACTCCATCTCTGGTGACTACATGACCTAGATACCGGACTGATGTCTGGAAGAAGACACATTTTTCAGGAGACAATTTCAACCCAAACTCTTTGAGACGAGTTAGCACTCTCATGAGTCTTTCTTCGTGCTCTTCAAGGGTTTTGGAGAATACGATCAAATCATCAAGGAAAACTAGCACATCTTTCAAATGCATGTCCCCCATGCACCGTTCCATTAATCTTTGAAACGTGCTGGGGGCGTTTGTCACTCCTTGAGGCATTCTGTTAAACTCCCAGAAACCGAGTGGGCACACGAAGGCTGTCTTGTGCTTGTCTGCCTCTTCAACCTCAATCTGATAGTACCCTGACTTTAAATCAAGAACAGAGAACCACTGAGAGCCATTGAGGGCTGAGAATGTGTCCTCCAGCTTCGGAAGGTTGTAGGCATCTTTTATAGTCTGAAGGTTTAAACGTCTATAATCGATGCACAACCGGACTTGGCCATTCTTCTTTCGGACTACCACTATAGGTGATGCAAATGGCGACTCGGACTCCCTAATAACTCCCGCATCCAGGAGCTCTTTGATGTGCCTTCGGACAGCTTCAATGTCCTGAGGGTGGATGGGTCGGGCACGCAGTTTGAAGGGTGTTTCATCAGAGAGTTTTATGTGATGTCGCACCTGGTCCGTCCGGCCAAAGTCCAGGTCGTGATGCGCAAACACCTCAGGCATGCTGTTGAGCTGCCGAGTGATGCGTTGCTTCCATTCGAGTGGAACTGGGGAATCACCAAAATTGAAATTTAAAGTGGGTCCTTGGGATGACTGGGTCTCAGAGGGGTTCTGTGACTGATTAATTACACTATGCTCTTTTAGTAGAATGGTTTGATGTGCACAAATTTCTGCAATGATGCACTTTGCAGGGATGACAATGTCATGGTCAGATTCATTGCTTATGACAACCGGCAGCTTATGGGGCCGTAGCTGAGGGAAATCAACCAGACCAGTTTTTACTAGTAGGCCACCTGGCAAGGGGGAGGACGATGGGTACTCAACGACAACGGATTTCTCATCCTGGAAGCCACTGCCAAGGGCGACTCCCTCCACCACTACAGTTTCCCTGGCTGGGATGACTTGGGGCATCTTGCCTTGCATCTTCACTACCCCCTGGTGGTTGTTGCTGGCCTGTTTCCGTCTTAGCTCAATGACCTTGAAAACTACTTTGTAGCCATGTGGAAGGGGCAGGCGGTTGGTTGTGTCAGTCTCTGAGTAAATGTCAAACAGCACATCTAAGGTATTGGTACCTATGAGCATAAGAGATTGTGAAGTGTCAGGAACAACCAGGGCAAGCGTGTTTATGTCTATTGGAATTCCTATGAAGTCTTTTGGAAAGGTTATGGTCATTTCTATATAGCCAAAATAAGGCACTAGCTGGCCATTTGCACCTTCCACTTCCAAGAGGTCATGAAGGGGTTTAATCGTCTGTTCTGAGAGGTGTTGCTTGTAAAATGACTCAGGTATGGTGGTAACTTGCGAGCCTGAGTCAAGAAGACAGTTGACCTCCTCCTCTTACAGTCACTTGAGCTGTGCTCTTGACACCAACCAGCTGGTTGGGGAGTCTAAACAGTGGGTCCTGCTTTGAATATTGTAAGCTAGAACACGCTTGAGCTTTAATGTTGTGCGCTGGTCTATTGATTTTGTCCTTCTTAAAAGGAGTTTTGTCCTCATTGTTTATATCGGAGGGACACTGTTGACACTCCTCAGCCCCTGTTTGTCCAGCAACAGGAACTGTTAGTCGTTTAAAGACGTGTTTGAACCATTTTGTGTTTCCCACTGGTGCTGTTTCTTTTCTAGCTGCCTCTTCTTTTCTGCTACTAGACGGGGATTGGCAGGGTCGTTGCAAGAGGGGGCAATGTGCCCATCTTCGCCACAATTAAAACAGTACCAGGGCTTGGGTTTGTATGTCTGTTTCTTTTTGGCGTGTCTTTGCATGCCTGTATCTGTGTCGTCTGGGTTTGACATTTGGCTCTGATGCTTCCTTGCAGATCCCTTGCTGTTCGCTCCTTTTGTCTTTTTCTGTGACATAAATGTAGTTAGTTGGCTTTGCAGGCTTGCCACCTGCCTCCTCAGATCCTCAATAGCACTGATGCTACTCACACTCTTCTCCTCTGGTTCACCAACATATGCACCATGAAACTGCACCTGAGCCTTTTGTTTCGTGATGCCAATATGTTTTTTCATGCGACTGGACTTTGCTTGCTGTCTGTCTTCTTCAGATCGAATCATTACCAAGAGGTCCGAGAATTTGGGTGGGCTACTCTTCTTTTGCTCTAGTTGCAAGGTGCTGAGCAAGGTGTTATCCCAACACCCCCTGCAGAATTGTTTGAGGAGATGTTTGTCCACTTCTCCGTGTGCAACTCCCCCTCTTTTTGTGGCTCGGTTTAAGACTAGCTGGAGACGATGAAGGTAAGTGGACGGTTTCTCGCCTGAGTCTTGGAGGGTGTTCAGGAATTGAGCAAAAAGCTCCTCTCCATCTTCCACCGTACCAAAGGCTGAGTCTAAGAGCTGTAGATAGGCTGCAGGTGGGGACTCAGGCCGCAGACCTTTAACTACATCAGCTGCTGGAGGGAGCAAGTTTTCAAGGATCTTTCTGGATATTTGCAGGGGAGACATACTAAGATCATTTTGAAGCAACTCAATATGTGTTCGCCATGTGTCATAATCCGTTTCATGGTTAGGTGTGGGAGTCTTTCCTGAGAAGGTGCGGAGTCTCACCTGGGTTTGCATGTGATGGGCAGAGTCCTGCCTCCGTACGATATGCTCAACCACGACCTTCTGAACGTCAGGTGGGTTCACATCACTTAATGAAAAGGACGGTGCTCTCTTTGCATTAGTGAGGGTGACATGATCAGTGGCAACATTGTTGCTCGGTGTATCGTCGGAAAATGAGGTGTGAAGCTGTGGCTCTTCCTGAGCAGGCGGGGATAAAACAGTGGTCTCAACCCGTGTGGGGGAGGAACCTTCAGCCATGTGTTGCAAGGCCTCAACATCTTCCCCGATCTGAGACATCATTTCTTTCAACACCTCACTATAGTCCTTCCCGCTCATCTTAGCTAATCGTTTGAGCTCAGCTAAGTATGTCTTAGTAGCATTACTTCCAACCTTGGTAGCGTACGTGCTACTGAGTGTCTTGACTTCATAGAGAACAGGGGAGCTCCCTTGTGTCGTGCACGTGTACGGTAAGTGAGGTTCTAAACTTTCTATAGCTGAACCACTAGAATACTCAACGATCAGGTTTTGAAAGAACTCAGACTGTGAATCATCAACCAAAAGGACTCTATCGATTTTACCATACTGTTTTAGAAAGTCCATCACTTGTTCATCTTGTTCAGCTTCCTGAGTTATCCCACTAACAATAACTGCGTTTGGAATTTTGACACCAGATTCTTGTATGAAATCCATACTGGTCATTATCCCAATATTGATGCTCAAATCAATTGGCTCCTGGCTGGCTCGCCACTTCTGTAACCAATTTTAACGATATAAAAGTGAATTACAGTATAATAATAGCCTTTACTAGTAATTCCCTGGACCAGAATCAGAAGATACCAAATTCGACAGGAGCCACGGTATTGAGCATCAAAAATGAGACAGACACAAGAGTACAATTGAGTAGCCACTCTTATATTGTTTACACTTGACAGTTTGTACAAAATGTGAAATAACCCCAAAAGTTACAAAAATAAAAGTAGTAGTGTGCACACTAGAAAATAAAAGAATGTCCGTTGGGCCCTTAAACAAAAATAAAAAAAAAATAGTTTCCGGTGTATTTGCTGTAGAGGTTGTACAGTTCACCTTGTTCCAAAGATACTTGTAAGGTAAGTATTATGTGCAGGTGGATGGGGAAATCGGTGCTGGACTTTCCTCAGTGGACTTGGCTCGCCATCAGAATCACTGGAGATGTTGGTTCTGGACAACATCCGTCCTACAAAAAAAACCTGACCTGCAGACCGGGTCAGAAAATTTACATTCAATACCATTCATTCTCAGATGCATCAATCAAGATATAAAATGTCAAAAACACAACCCTTTACATGTAACTTTGACATAAATCTTTGTCTCTATTCAAATATCAAATCTTCTGTCTTTCCGTTGTACAACATTCAGTCTTAAGTATATAATTTCTGAGAACTTAACATTAAAGTGCTCACACATTTACCTGCTGTTCATATGAACAGTATTTCAATCTTACTTATGATAAATAACCAATAACATTCAAAATATAATTTATCATATCAATATCAAAACCATATGCGAATAACAGAACAGTACCCATTCTGAGTTCAGGTTAGGGGTATTACAGAAATGTGCTTCATTTACTCTAACACTATAGGCCTATTCATGAAAGAGAAATGCACAAAAAATTACCCTCTAGTTACTTTAAACTCAGTTGAGCGACAAGAATGTATTCAAGTAAATCGCATAGTGCTAGTAAAACATTTTACATTCATCACAATTTAAATTTAAATTGGCATTAAGAACTAAATACTTCCCTTTCTTATTATATAAACATACATCAGCATAAACTGATAACCACATTATAAATATATTCAAAACGTCGCACCATAATGCACTTCAGTTTACTTATTACATTAATATCATTGTTTCCCTTCAACACACGTAAAACAAGGGATAATAGCACCTAAAATGCAACAGCTAAAATGGCGCATATCTCACCGTTGCTCCGGGTATATCAAGGTGTAACGCGACGATGATGGACCTCGTGGCAACTTCCCAGACAAAAGAGCAAGTGGTTAGCCGACGTAACTTCGTTCTATAACACGACTCCGGATCTTCGGTGAAGTGTGCTCCGACTCTTTTTCCTTTTAGACAAACCTCCAAAATTTTGTCCTGGTTTTGACTCCTTGCTAACACACAGCTACCCCCGTCTCTCTCGCTATGATTTTAGAAAAAAACCGGAAGAAGCTGCACCCGCGCCTCGCCTCTGTGTCGACACGCTGAACGTGACTTGCGTAACCTCTGATTGGCTGCTGAGGCTACCTACACCCACGTGGGAATACGTAAACTGTGCGATGCATTCAATTGCGATAAGAAAACTAAAAATCTGCTTATGAGAACAAATAAAGATACAGAAAATAAACAGTCTCTCTTTTTTTCTTTTTAGTGAACTCTATTAAAATAATATCAATGGGTCTGTTATACCTGGTTACATCTACACGGTGTGTACCACTTTAAGTCTAGTCTTCACAGCCTTGTTTTCATCTGTGTTAAATTCAATACGGCTTCTAACGTGATTTATGGATGCTGATCACTGAATTTATTAGGTTTGGTTTGACCCAAAACCTTATAACTGTTTACAGGGGAACGCATCCTAAACATTTAACACTGAGTTTTCAACTGAACGCAAACTGCACAGACCCAACATTATTCATAATAATTAACATAATACAGACAGAGCGAGTTGGCTTTCTAAATGTTTCAATTGCAATATTTTCAATTGTTGTCAGTAATAGTAGTGATGAACACAAGTCATACTTTTTTTAAATGTGGTCTACTTTGTGTTTCTTACAAGGCATAGTTTTGATTGTGGTTTCTAAGAATTAACGGTTGTCAAGTAAACCACCTTTTTGTTCTTTATTTATTAAATAAATGAATTATTTTTTAAAGCCTACAATCTAGCTTCTTGCCTCATCTGCGTCCAACTATTTTTAGCTGTACGAAAGAGTTTTGCTGTTTTATATCGAAAATTGGTGTGTATTATCATATTAGTTTAAGTAAGGAAGCGCCAAAAATCATGTAAAAATCTTGTAAATTTGGTTCTGTAATCATTGGTAAATGCCATCAAATAAGCCGCATTTACTGATGAGCTGCGCAAATTCGTGTTCATTACCAGCATGGTTTTGCGCAGCTCATCAGTGAACAACGGCACCTGATGGCATTTTCCTGCTGATTACAGAACAGGCTTTACTGACAAGATGCACAAACATATCGGCTAATGATTTTCGGTGCATCCCTAATTTTAACGTATTATCTTAACACACTGGTTTGTAGTGCAAACAGCTTTAGCGCACTTTGTTATTCTCCTTGTTATTTACCTATAGCGTCTAAGGAACCGGAAGCCTCATCAATAGGTTTACTTCCACGTTTAGGAAAAAGGTGGAATTCTACCGTAAAAATATACGGTAGCATTTTAGGTTGCACAGTTTTAACTTAAATTTACAGTCAAATACAGTAATTAAATGATATAATGTAAATTTACCGACCCTAAACTGAAATACACAATAAACCTAATACACATAACTGAAAAGAAAAATTAAGAAACAGTTATTTCAAAGAAAAAAAGAAACATGGGAATGCTGGGAAGGTCATGTTATGATTTTTTGCCTTGTAAATCCTTGTATATTCTTTTTCATTCCCAGAAATGGTATTTCAAAGTAAATGTTTGTGCAAATGTCATTTAATTTGCATTTTGAATCATTTCCAGCTGAATCTGACTGGTATCCGGTTTAAAAACCACCATTAAAAATTAAAAAAAGCACATTCTTTAGTTTCGTTGAGGGACAAATGGTGGTCAAAAAGTGATAAAGAACAGTGTTTCCAACATTTTGGGGACTCTAAATCGCCATCTTTTCCATACTTCCAAACTCTCATTTCACCTCTTCTTTCTTTCCTTATCTTTTCCAAAAACCCCTGACTCCTACTCTGTCTTCCACTTGCAACTTTTAAAATCCCATCAAGTTAACTTTATCAAACAGAAATGTGCTTTTGCAACGGCTGACAGATAAGCATCTAGTACCTCCATTTCTCGTTGTGCTTGGCTGGATAACCGCTTCAGTCAGGTCATGGAGCTGTTTCTAATGTCACATCTGTACTTTCCAGGGCTGCAAATGGGTTCCAACATGGACCACGCTTCAACCCGAAATATACAGGAGATTTTTACCCGATAATGAATAATGTAAAAGAGCATCTAATGTGCAAACCTAATGTTACCTGACTTTTTTTGCCAATATTTTTTGTAAAAACACAAGTTTCATAAGCTCTCTCGCACTCCCTGTACCCATTTCCCGTTCTATTTTTACCATGCCAGTGGACTGTATTGACAGACTGTGCGGTGGCCTCTTAGAAGAGAGGAAAAGATTGTGTTGTCATTCCTCAGATGCATTTTTAATGCTACAAGTTTCAGTCACAGTCCATAGCATGAAAGAAACACTTGCCTGGTTGCACACAAACTGCTGGTGCGGTAGCAAAACCATCAGACGTGTAATGAATTGTGCCTCTAAAGTGCCACTTAATAGTCTATATTTATAGTCTATACTCTTTGGCAAGCAAAGCATGTCAATGCCTCGCTTTAAAATGTTTTTTTTACAGTGGTTTGTTTGGAAAAATGTTTAAAAACTGGGTCTCCGTTTTATAATGCACATTAGCAAAAAAATAAACAGTATTTGCCATGACCTCAGCATGAATCTACACAAAAAAACAAGAGGGAAAAAAATAAACTAGCACATTTAGTGGCAATGGTCTGTAATAATGGAATCTTATTAAACGCATTCTGCTAGAGCTTGCCATATTGAACAATGAGAGAAATAATGAGCGATTTTTAGTGTAACTGATGAGGTCAACTTCATATAAATCAGACGAACAATATCCTCACTAAGCATCAAAGCTATAATTATTGTCTTCACAGAAAGAATATGGAGCTATAAAGTGTAACATTTCAATTGTTCACCCCATAACAGTCCTCAAAAGATGATATAAAAATATACAAGTATATTGAAATTATTACATTTTGCCTTGTTTGATTAGGAGTCAACAGCTTTATTACAAAAAATGAATTACGATTGTATTTCACCCTCTAATTATATGCACATGATATTCATAATATCCCATTAGAACCATAGGTAGAAATTATTTGGGCCTCTCCCAACAGTCTAATAATAATAATAATAATATGTATTTGTATGTTTGCATAGTTTTAAACTCTCTCTCTATATATATGCACGCATGTATAGGTGCATCTCAAAAAAAGAATATTTTAAAAAGTGAAATTTTTATACTCTAGATTCATTGTAAAACATTCCAAAAGCACTTCATTTTGTTGATTAGAGCTTACAGCTCATCAAAGAAAAGTCTAGTATCTTAAAATATTAGAATATTTGCATCTGAGTTTCATCAAATGACCATGCTTACAGCATAAAATCCAGGTGTTGCTTTTTCTTTGAAACCACAGTAACGGTGAAGACTGCTAACTTGGCAGTGGTCCAGAAGACAATCATTGACACTCTCCCCAAAGGTGGTAAGTGATAGAAGGTCATTACCGAAAGGGGTGGCTCTTCACAGAGTGCTGTATGGAAGCATATTAAGCCCAAAGTTGACTGGAAGGAAGCGACTGGACAGGAAAAGCTGTGCAAGCAACAGGGGTGACCACAAGCTTGAGGATACCGTCAAGCAAAGCCAATTCAAACACCTAAAGCTGGAGTCAGTGCATGAAGAGTCACCATGCTCAGTCATTTTCAGGAAAGGAAGTACTAAACAACTTCTAAAACAGAAACCATGTTAAAAGTATCGTACAGCTAAGGAGAAACAGAACTAGACTGTTGACCTCTTTACAGATCAAAGTACACAAAAAAACTAAATATTTTACTTGTATTGAATATAGAATATATGAAATTAACTTTTTCACAATATTGAGTTTTATGTGCACTTGTATGTGTGTAATTATAAATAAAATATATGATCATTTCTAACATTTACATGCATATTTAAAAATAAACATGTAGCTCCTTTTTAAGGCTTCGCAGCTCCTACTATTAATCAAAACTGTCAGACATTTATGAAAACATTTATGAAATCAGCCAATATCGAAGTCAGCCTTCAACCTGAAGGTCCGCTTTAAATATTTCTTGGTACATAAACTTTTATTCTTGCACTTGTCACCAGTTCTGTCCTCATATAGCCTACTCAAGACTCAAGCGAGCAGAGCTGACAGCGTTACTAATATAAACTTTCCCCTAATCAAATGGTTTAATTATGCTTTCACATGTAAGATGTGCCAAAAACTGACCCTCAGATTGATTTGTGTGAAGCGAAACAGAATTAAAAACGGCAGAAGCTGAGACAAACAGTTACTATGATCAGATGGTCTGTCAGGAATAGAAACCACATGTTAAAGTGTTGTCATCCAATTCATAAAGATGCAGAAGGTCAACCATCAGCAAAAGAAAACTTCGCCTGTCTGAGTACACAGCTCTCTTTGTGATTAGATGATGAAACATTTTAGGCCATTTAGACACTAGAACTTTGTCCTTAATTAATAACAGACAATTTTTTTTAGACACATTAAATCTCTTGCATGGAACATCATCTATTCAGTATTACTTGACCATGAAGGATACGTGCATTATTTACAACTTTACCTTTTAAACTCTTTGTCGAGAAACATTATTATGTTGTCTTTACTATTCACAAAGCTCTCTGTCCTTCAAGACTCATTCGGTCAGTCAATCACGGTTCTCTGCCACATTCGCCTCTGTTTACCAGGTTTTGTCAGGTTTTCGATATATAGACCTTGACTGCCTTCCCAGCCATTTTAAAATGCTATCATATCTGTCAACAAAACATTATGAGGAGGTCACGACCTCAATCTCCACAGCGGCCCAAAGGCCCTTTGGTTGCACCGTTACCCAGTTGAAACAGGAAATTGTTACCCACCTCCCCTGTAATTCAATAAGTTACAACAGCATGGTGTGTGTGGGGGTGTGTGTGGGTGGGTGGGTGGGTTTTTGGACGAATTCGGGTAAGATATTTAGAAAGATATATGCAGTAAATCTAAAATACACAAAGTATATTTGGTTTCATCTTCCATTAATCTGTAAAGCATTCGATTCATGCTGTTGTCATGGTGTCTGGTGGATCAAGTTTTCTTCAGTTTGTGCAAACATCTCTATCCTCTCCTCCCGTGTTCTCTAGATATACTTTTCCTCGTAGGCGTTTAGAAGCAAGTACCAGGAACACATAACCTTGTTTTGAGCAATTTTGTTTCTATCAAGCATTTTTGTTGCATCCAAGTCAAAAAGGTCTTGCTCCGTGAGGCGATAAGACATTAAACATTAAGAATTATTCCCTCTGCTCAGGAGAGGGTAATGCAGTGCACTTATTTTATGTTTTTCAACCAATAAACCAACCATTAAGACCCGAGAAAACATGACTTTGACCTTTCGCTGACTTCAACGCAAATCTAATGGTCTATGCCCTCCTGTTGTTTACCTTCAGCGTGGTCAGTGGCTTTGTAAATGTGCCATGGTCATGGTATGATATATGTATAGCCATGCGTGGTTATGGTTCAGAAGCATGACCGGGATTAACCTATTGTTTAACCCCTTTTGAGGTAAAGACAAACACAATTTTAATTTAATCAGACAGTCGCTAACCATTACCTGTGAGACACAAAGACAGAATGGAGCTCTGTGAAGGAAACCTAAATGCTGTTTAATTTAGCTGCATGCTTAAGAATGCCGTTTGATTAGATCGCATATGATTTGTCTTCACTTGATTGTTTTTGTGGATTATTATTCATGTTTTCAAACAGCAAAAAAAAAACCATTTATTAAAGAGAGTTCAAACGCGTCTAGACATTTCTCTCATTTGCCTCAGAGAAAACATTGCAAAATGGTTGTCGCGTGTGTGTGTGGGTTTGTTTATTTTATATTTTTAAAACTGTAATATTAGTTCACCTGTAATAGCCTCCCACTAATCTTCATTTCTAGAGCTCTGCACACCTGTGTTTGTTTTAACACACATGCTCCGTTCCAAAACCTAGTGATCTTCCAACCTAGTCAGTATTTTTAGGCAGAGCCGGTGCACTGCCAGCATAACGGCTGTTCCAAACAACATTATGCAGCCTTTAAAGACAACTTTTTTTTATCCAAATTCTATGCAGCACGTCATATATCCTTCAGGAACACGGCAGTCCCAGAAAGCCCTATGAGATAAGCCATGTACATTCAATATTGAAGCACAAATATTACAGATAGTTTTAACAAATGCAAAACTGTGGCAACCGTGCCACTTCAACCAGCTTTTACACACTTTCTGAACACATTAATATTGTTTTGAAGTCATAACATGATATTCAAGTAATTGTGCTGAACTTAAGTAGTGAATATGTACGTGTTGGTACATATGCCGTGTCTCACTAAACACTGCAACCGGAATAATCCAAGAGTGATCACATTTAGCACACTTTCGTTTCAAAAAAATCAAGTCATTTCAGTTCATGTAATCTGAAATTCCATGTAAATGACCGACTAAACAATGCTCTCAAGCACAATAAAATACCTGGTTTGAAAGGGACTTCTGCGTACGAATTATTTTTTGTACGTTGCTGCACTATTGACAGTGGACCTTTTTTTTTTTTTGCACGCAAGCGTTCGCCAGTGTGGTTGGACTTACAGGAAGTGTCTGCCTACGTAGACAGCACACTAGGTTTTGAAACACAGCCATTCATAAGAGCCTCACAGTCCAGAGAACCTGCGTGACAAAGCATCGCCATTCAGCTCATACAGTGTGTCCTTGCGCTATGTAGCCTCTAGCCAGCGACCTTGTGTTTGTGAGCATGTGTGCGTATGTGTGTAAGTGTCTATGTAAATGCAGGCACATCAGAGAGATGGAGAGGAGGAGGAAGAGCAGTGGGAAGGACAAAAAAAGACAGGAGTATCGATTCCCCTCCTGATTTTAAATAACCTCTGTTTACTGGCCAGTTGGCACTTTCAGTGACAGTACAATTTATGACAACCTAGCAAAACAAAGCAGAGGGCACCTGTGGAACGACTCTTCATATCTTGCCGTATCTCTCTGTGACAGAAAGCAGCGGTCATGTGTACAGGTATCACAGAGGACAGGGTATACAACTCAAGGTCAGAGACACCAGGTACGTGTTTTAGCTTCAAAAAGAGATTCAAATGGGCACATTGTGAAATATACGGATTTGAGGCATGCAAGATTACACACTGCAAAAAAAAAAAACACAAAAAAACGATACTGACAGTTAGACATGTAGCCATGAACTGAGACATGTAAAGGGTTTTTTAATCAAAGTGCCTCTTACTGAAGTACAGCCAATCTGAGTTAAGTGAAATGACATTACAAGAGATCATATTTTGATTGTGTTTTTTGAAGAATTCTCTTATTATTTGACCAAATACAGGAGGAAAAAAAAAGATTATTAGTCTTAATTTTTACATGATACTTCAGAAATATTACTATGAATGCTGACAATAGTTGTGATTCTATATATATATATATATATATATATATATATATATATATCCAAAAAACGCATTCACTCTCCTGAGGGTGGACACATTTTAATGTGGCAGGAAGACGTGCAAAAACGTGCAATAAAAATAAAATTAATTAATTAATTAATTAAACGTATGCACCAAAATGCAATGAAAGCATTGAATTATTCGGAAATAGTTTTTGCGATGTTCTGATTTATGTAAATGGTAGTTGCTCATACATAGCCTTTACTGAAAGTTTGATGCTTTCAGAACACCATGTGTACTTTATATCTAAAACCATCCACTCAAGCTGGCTCACTGACAGGCGTGTATTGCATTATAATGCAAATTTCCATTTTTTTCTGTAAGTGAAAATGTTCATAAACATTTGGTTACGAATATAAATTGGCAAGAATGCATCTTTTTTTTATTCTGTTTTTGTAAAGCACTTTTAGTAATATGAACAAACTTGCCTTACCTAAAAATGTTATGCCTTGTCATGTCTATACAGCACATTTTGTGAGCATTAAAATTGCTTAAAAAAATAAAAATAAATAAAATAAATCCACTTTATGTTGGAAATTTGTATTATGGTGCAATACACCCTGTCAGTAGGTGCTTTGCATAACAGTGATTTTAAAATCAGTTTTAATTTAAGAATTTATAAGGATTTCAAAACCAAATCTGATATAATATAATATAAATTTGCATGTAGATATCTGATCACTTTTCCCCCGACTGAATATCAACCCGTCTAGATAAAATGTTTCTGTGGCGTGAGAAAGAGGGTTGTGACTGTGTGGAAGCGTGAACCTGGTCACATCTCTCCACTGGCTCACTCGGCTGACAGTCATCAGAAAAAGAGAGGCGGTAGAGAGAGTGGCATTTTAATTTGTAGGCACAGCATGGTCATTTTAGACAACTGGCCCTTTAATTAAGACTCTATTGAGCTCACTGGAGGGTGTCTAATTCCTGCTGGAGGCCTTTTGCTCTCTGGAAAATCAGATTCGTACTGACAGGGGACAGATTCGTTTGCGTGTACATGTGTGCCATGGGTCGGGGGGCCCAAAGGGCAGCTTGTGGACAGGAAGTGAGCGCATGTGCGTGTTTTGATGGGCCGGTGGGGACAGGTGGAGGTATTCCGAAGGCATTCAGGAGATGCAAATTACATATGATACCAGTGTCAAGCAAACACCTGCCTGTCGATGAAAAGAAATAAAACCACAACGGGAGCGTGAATGAAGGAGACAGAGGGAAAAAAGAGGCGGTTAGGTTCACATTTCGGTGCCGAACAGATTTATTTCCCATTGCTTAGCTTGCCACATTCACAGAGCAACTGATCAATCAGAGAGTGAGAGAGAGAAAGAGAGCAACTCATAAAGAGAGAGAAGAGTTCTCTGATGTGCTGAGAAGCCACTGGATAAGGAGTTAATTATCCGACTGTCCAAACCGCTCTAGTCCCTCTGGCCACTGATGCCTCTCTTCCTGTCCGTTCTTTCACAGAGTCGCTTTACACAATGAGCCGACTCCAAATAATACAAACAATAATAATAACAACCAATTATTACAAGCAAAGAGCAACAGTGCACAGAGAGCAACGGTATGGTTCCAGAAAGTTTCTCTGCATCTAAATGTGTCTATTTTCCTGCTATATAGTAAGTAAGTGTGAAATGAGTATGGCCAAGATCATAGTATGCATTAAGAAAACTGTTTTTGCTGATGTTCTGTAAAGAGAGAGAGAGATAGAGAGAACAGTGCATCTGATGAACAAGCTGTGAGGAGCAGTGAAAACATGACAAATGTAATGTGTCTGGATTGCATTCTTTACTGAATGTAATAACTACTTAGCAGTATGCGATTTTTATTAACAAGGCATATGTATTTCTACCTCCCAACCGTATTCTGTACAAGAAACAGTACGATCTTCAGAGATGCGTCAAGTTCTACAAAATGTATATTTTATGTATAATGTATATTTTTTGAAAATTCTAATATTAATTTAGTGCTTATACTGTAACACGTTTTCCCAGTTGCATTGTAAGCAGTTTCACAGCTTTACAGCATTAAAATCACAGTCATTTTTTTACACCGCCGATTTGTATTATTTTCCTTAAAAATACTGACAATTTACCAAATTTACCTTTGGAGAGGAAGTTAACTCAATAAAGAGTTTGTTATAAAACTCTGTACTGATCATCCTTACTGAAAAATGGGACAAACACCGGAGGCAAGGCTGCTGAAATGTACCAATGAGTGTCGCGACAGTATCTGTATCAATGGCCTGCGTGGAGAGCGGCCTCAACCGAGATCTGAGACACCATTCAGACATTTCAGAGGACACATGCGGACTCATAATACCAGAGCGGCCCTTTAAGCTCTTTTGTTAGGAGTTATGAGGTATATTTGCGGCCGTGAAAGAGACTGCTGACAGGAAAAGTGCTTGCAATATTTTCTATTGATTAGTTTGGACTACATTACGAAACAGTTTTTCAAAGAAACCATGTCGCTTCTAAATTTAGACATACACGACGTTATTATATAGAACATCAATTGTAATTCACAAATAAAAGCAACACTTAGTTGAATGAAGTACCGATCTCCATGGAAACTAATGTAGAAGAGACTTGGCGAAAGCTCTCCCCGGTGCAGTTTGGACTCATAGCAACAGGCAGGCCTTAAACGACTCATTTACAGTAGGGCACATTCACAGTAATGTCGTTTTAAAGAGGAACCGCTGCGCAGCGCTAGAAGCTAATGAGGCGTCATCTGTACACATTTACTCAGAACCCTCCTCCTCAAAAATACCCAGGAGCTTTTTTTCCCCTAGTTCCTGCTTGCTGCAAATTAAATTGAGCTTCATTGGCTGCACCAAATTTTACTTTCTTTTTGAAAAGCTCAATATTTGAAAACTTTTCTAAAAAAAAAATATTATTTATGTCGTGAACCTTTCTTTCTGTTAAAAACACGATTGTCGCTCTTTTCCAGGAACATCCTTTTAATATTCCTGTAGTATGTGCTAATAAAATTGTTATATTTGTAATATTTTGAAGGAAGACTGGAAGATTTGTCACTCAGTACGATGCACTCTTCAACTGTGACACTGGAAAATAATTTGCATGAAGTCACAAGACAATTTTTTGAGCATTCTAAAAAACATCTTGATTCATTTTTGTTTAGTTTTTTTTTTCTGAAATAGAAGCATCAGACAAGTAGATTAATCATGGTTGTTGAAGATGATTGGTAAACTTGGTAAAAAAAAATCAAGACGCTCCTGAAAATAAATGTACAAAACATTCTAGTCTAGTGGGACTAATATTAAATCACAAATATCCTAAAGCACCCAATGTACCTTTCACAAACTGACTAATTCCAACAAAAACCAGTTATTTTGACCACAGAGGCCATATTATTAGAAAATGGATTGTTCCCACTCTACAATCTGATTGGATGAAAAAAATCGGAAGTTGTGTTTAAATATAGTACACAGAATAACATCTCTATGTGAGTGTAACTCTAATTCAGTGCTAACACAGTGCTTGTCAACCATTAAAAAACTTATTTGTATTACTTGGCAGAAATTTTATTATGAAAAAGTATTTTTGCTATGGTTGTTGTTGTTATTATTATTATTGGAATAGATAATTCCACATTTATACACCGTCATGTTGTGGCAAACCCATAAGACTGTCTTTTCATAAATCCTGGAAAAAACTTGGATCTATAAAGTTTTTAAACATTTCAGGCTTAATTAAAAAAAATAAAAATATGAAAAAGTTTTATTGAATGACGTGGAGGCAACTGTGAATTAATTCTATTTAGGGATGAACCCTACGAAATAAAATAATAATAATAAGATTACTACTTATCACAGAATAAACAATTTCTTTCGATACGTACAGATAAACAATTTCTTTTTTTAGTAAAAATGATCTATTTAGTAAACGTGGACAATTTCCGTTTGATCTTGAAGCATATGCAGCTACTTTGATCATTAAAATAAATAAATAACTGTTGCGGATCAAACTTCTTTCTCTTTTTTCACAACCGTAGAAACCATTTAACATCTTGGGAAGTGAACCGTGACACCTCGTGCTGAAATGTGAGCCTACAGCAGTGATGTCTGAACAGCCGGAGGTATCTGGGGACTGTCCATCTCTTCTTTTGGCTTTGTTCTCCTCTACCTTTTTTTAATTGGACAGCTGCTATGCATCCCACGCTGCATTTCGCATACATACCTGTTTGACTCGTCTGCACTCAAGGCTTGTTTAAGGTGACGAATACGGGCGGTATTTATTGGTCTCGGAGGAGAGAAAATAAAGGTCAGGCAAGACAGAGGTATTTTAATTGCAGTGTCAGGACTGCGAGTCAGTAGACAGTACAGCAGAGGGCAAGATGTTGTGATACTCTTTCTTTCTTGTTCTTGTCCTCTCTCTCTCTCTCGATCTCCCACCCTCCCGTGTGTGCCCCTGGATGATTTGATATCTTGTCAAGGTCCCCTCTCTTCATTACGCCAGTGTTGCATTTCTCCAGGAGAGACTCAGCTCAGCTCTAAAAGTCAATAGCACAAGCCTCCTCTGCAGCCGTACTGTCCTTGCGCAGAAGACAGTGAAGCCTCTTCTCAGGAGATCAATTGGAGGAGAATCAAAACTGTCTTCAAAGTTTTCTTTTCCTTGACTGTGAAATTCCTCGTGGCTCCGACAACGCTCAGTCATTTCATGGCGAATCTACGTCCAAACAAGGACAAACGCACCCCAAAGGAGGCCGACGCTGAAACGTGATCGCCAGAGACATCGTTCAGCTTCTTCTTCATCTTCATTTATCGTGTGACCCTGCTCTTGACCTCTTTCAAGTCAAGGCCAGCCACACGGACAGGAAAAGACTGCCCGAACCGATCGTAGCTCATGTCATCACGTGACCTTGAGGGAAATCTTAAAGGAATAGTTCAGCCAAAAATGAGAATCACTGCATATTTTCCTCATCCCCAAGCCGTCTTGGGCATATATGGACTTTCTCGTTTCAGATGCATATATATATATATATATATATATATATATATACATACATACATACTAGTTCTACTTTGGAAACACTGACTGTAGGAGCCTGGGAACTTCAATTCATCCTCCCAACTGATTAAAAACCTATATGCCATCCAATCATGTTTGAACTGACAATTTCAGCCATTTTTTTGCACAATATGCATAAGAGTGTCAGCGAACAATCTCTTACTATTTCAACCCTAGCTGCGTTTTTCAAAGAACAGAATCAATTCTTCTCTCACAAAGATGATTTGCGCAATTGGATTGATGTTAATGTCTGTATTAAACAGCCTTATTGTAAAATAGCAGAACGATAATAGTCACTAAATAAGCAATGGAGCCGTGTTAGGCTATCATCCATCAATGCTCCTTCATTAAGAGTGAGTGAACGGTTCTTTATGAAATTTCATTGAAATTCTGGCAATTCAAAGAGCGTCATTTCAAGACTGGAACACAAGCGCTTGGCAGCTGCTTCTAAATGCTTTGAATATGAATATGAATATCTAAAGTTAATGGCTGATATATTACACCGCGTAAAAGTCTTCCAAGCGAGCTTCTCTCCCCATAGCTTTATAGGTGAATGATAATTCATCCGTTCTGGCAGGTACAGTGGTGGCATCCTCGGGGAACCCAAAATAGATGCCAGATAAAGAATTACTGTTCGATGCATATCTCCCTAATTGGTGTCTAATTTGGCGTGGTGGTGTCAGGTTTCCAGAAGGACAGAATGCCACTTAGGAGGAGGTAAATTTGAGAAAGCAGATGGTCCTCTCCAGAGGCCTGACAGCACTCACAAGCTGGGCATGCCATGTGTTTCTATGAGTGTGTGTGGACACGCGTATGACTGCTCTGCCGCTTTCTCTCAACCTGACCTTGGAGGTGATTCTTTTCGCTTCCTAGAAATTTTTACAGCGCTCATCTCAATGTATTTAGGAAAGATCTTTTCAATGCATTTACTCCGTAGAATCAAGAAATGCCTTTTATTTGAAACCGGGTGGGTTTTTCTTGTTTTACAAAATAAAATGTCATGTACATGTTTTTTTTTTTTTCTTCCTGTTTGTTAATGGTTAAGTTTGAAGGAAATGTGTTATAAATGGGTTTGAGTTTGAATTGGATGAGAGGTGGAACAAATACACATCCAGTGCATGTACAGTATCTTTCTAAATTAAATTGATCAAAAAATACACTGGAAAAAAAAGAAACGTAATAATGCAAAATCATTTTTTAACATATCATAACATGTAATTTTTTCCAAGATGCAAAGCTGAATTTTCAGCGTCATTACTTATCTTCATGAAATAATTTTATGTTTGAGATAACAGACATGACCTTTTTTATTTGCTTGTTTTTAATACACAGAAATAAATATAAATCCCCAGACGTGTTTAGAATTACGATGTTCTAAATATCTTACTGGAACACACAGAAATCAACATTTCTTATTTCAATTGCTGAAGTAGTTGCTTCATATTTCTTTGTGAAAACCATGATGGATTTTTTTTCATGGTTCTTTAATGAAAATAAAATTCTAAATGATAGCATAGAAATCTTTAGCATTATTACAAAGGCCATATACTATAGAAGTAACAATGCTAAATACAAAACTTGTTTTTTAAGAGAAAACAAATATCAATTTTATATATCAAAGGCAATAAAGTAATCAATAACTGACTAGAGGCTTAGGTGGTGATAACTGGGAAAAAAAAAATTTCCATCTCTATTAAATAAAACAAGGGTTGTGATGACACAATAACCTTGTCATCACAGCTGTGGTCACATAAAGCAGAGAGGACAGTTTCGGTGTGTGTGGCCTCCTTTGAACCAGGCCGTCCTTCTAGATCGATTAAAAAAAAACTCTCATACTTTATAGTGGATTCAAATTCCTCCAAGGGCTCTCCAGTTAAATATTCAGAGGCAGTCAAGGTTCCCATCAGCCTGTCAGCCGTGTAATATGAGTTGAAGGCACTCAAGTAGTCCTAGACACTTCATGCTCCTGGAAGACCCGCCATTCACCTGGTAAGACACAGCTGCGAACGTTTAAACACACTGAGGAAAGAGACGCTTCACAGTTACGCTTCACCTTTATACACGCCTTAAAAAAAACAAAAAAAAACCTCCGAACGTGCATTACAGGAGTAAATAAAGCAGAAAAACCTTGCCACGATTAAGATTGTCTTACCTTGTTAATTGCCACCCGTGAGAGGTGAAGAGATATCAGCTACATTAGATCTCAGGGTCTCAATACTCTATTTATCTGTGAATTGCCATCACTTAGCTTGAATTTTTCACAGCTGTATGAAGTGTTTTCATATTTATGCAGCAGGTCTCTCATTACATACTTCAGCGTATCATCCAATTACTGCGACGCAGCAGGAAACTCAGCAGAATTATTACCGTACTCTGTGCCGTACAACACGTGCAAATGTTTCTACTTCCCTCCCTCATTCCTCAGCTTCACAGGTAAGCGTCTTTCATAAGCAAATGTGAAACATACAAAAGGCTGTAATTTTTCACATTGTGAACTGTCAAATTGATGCGCAATTCTGTGAATAATTAATTTTTTACATTTTTTTTTTTATATAAATCACCCTACTGTTTATTGCATCACTACTGCTTATTTAATATACAAAAATGTATAATAAAATAATAAAAAAATCAGTTTTAAGTTTCAACAACTTTTACTCTTATCTATCATTTTATTTTTATTCAGTTTTTAAAAATGTAGTAAATAGTAGGTTTGTTTTTACATTACATTAAATATACACAGTGTACACACAAAAACTTTTATTTTGGATGCATTTTATTTTCGATTACTAGTTTGACAGCACTTATACACACACACACACACACACACACACACACATACATATGCACACACACACATACATACATTTTTTCATGGGGACTCTCCATAGGCGTATAATGTTTTATACTGTACAAATTTTTATACTGTTTTATGCTGTACAAATCATATTTTGCATATACATCAACCTCACACATAAACCTACCCCTTACAGAAAACTTGTTGCCATTTCAGATTTTCAATACGCTCCATTCTGTGCAATTTATAGGCTTGTTTCTCATAGGGATGAAAACACGTCCACAAGGTCGAAATTTACTGGTATTAGTACCCTTGCGGGGACATTTGGTCCCCATAACGTGATAAACACCAGGTACAGACGCACACACACACACACATGTAGTGAATTACACTTCTTCATGTGTCTTGTATCATCTCCACCTCTGGTTTCGAGAGTCCAGAGGCACGTCCGTGCGTTCTTTAACTCTGTGGCATGAGTAATGGGATTACTGCTCCACACTGGGCCACAGGCCTGGCAGAAAGCACATGCCACGTTTAGTCACACAGTCAGATGTTCCCTCGCACACACACACACACACACACACACAGATACTCACACCGAAGGTCACAAAGACTGGCCCTGTTCCAAAATCTAATAAGCTGCCCGCACCGTCCATCGCCTGCATACAGACAGCATCCTGTGACTGAACATCGAACGTGATGTATTTGTAACTGCTGCACGACAATTAAGTGTGTCAGACGAGTAGAGTTCCTCAGGAGAACCAACCCACAATTGATCACATGATCAATAAGTCATGACAACATATGGTTTTTATCTAATAATTTAACCAATTTTAACCAGACTCAATTACAATTTTAGGGCAGTTTAATATAATGCAAGTCTAAATAATTTGCACAGCCAATTTGATTAGATGAACTTAAGTCAGTGGAGTTTTATTCATTACACTGAGTTTGACATGGTTAATTTGGTGACATGCTCCTTTGAAATGATAAAAGCCAGCACTTTATTAAACCTTAAAATCTTCAAGTTATACAAAATTTAACTCGCAATTTAATATAATTTACGACAAAATGCCGTGTACAGTGTGACTTGTACTCACTCAGGTTAATTTATATATATTTAATGTAGGTGAAATTATTTATAGCGTAGGGTTTGACATTAGCATTTTCTAGGCTGCAACAAACTACACAAGATCGTACTTTTAGTCATTTTTAAACACGGGAAAATTAAGCAATTAAAATATCTAATAAAATTACAGAGGGGAAAATAAATAATATTAATAAACGTATAAAGTTTATTTTTTTAAAGGGGCTAAAAGTTATAAATATAAATAAATATATATTATATGCAAAAAAATTATATATATATATATATATATATATATATATATATATATATATATATATATATATATATATATATATATATATATCCATTACACAGCTTGTAATGGAAAAACTCCTTAACTTTGTATCCTGTGAACTAATTATTAAGGGAAGGACTTGGGACATTGAGCCCTTTTGATTTATTTTGTTACGGAGAGGGAAGCACATGTTCATGTTTTCATCTAGACGTCACTCTTATCAGTGTTGGCGGCATTCAACAGCACATCGCTCAAAAGGTATTTCCAAATTTGTTATATTGCAAAGTGACAAAAGAATATTGTTGTAAATACATCCCGCCTTTAAACACACTCAGTCTCTTGTAAGTTTGCGAGCATGATCAGTACGTTCCTGGATGAGGTTCGCTGAACGGCCACCGGTTTGAATCTGAATGATGCTCACGTAGACTGTAGTTAGCCAGGTGGGTTTTATCACAGAAATGTGTGACCGGAGATAGGACAACGCCACCTGTCTTAAAGTCTCTGCTTCTGAGCATTTTAACTAGTACAAACACAGCATCACTCACTGCCTCCATTCCTGTAACTTAAGAAACATCCAAGGCTTTCTGAAAGCAGCCAAATAGCCTGGCATTATTCACTGCCACGATATCAAGTGCACGCTCATCTGGGTCAAATGTAATTACACCCAAAGTGAATTTGGGAGCTTAGTTGAGGACGAGAGAGAGGGAGAAAAGAACACCTGATCTTGTTAAATGCTGCTTCTTCAGCAGCAGCAGCGCATGTGTGTGAGGAGGTAAACAGCCGCTCAGGACTTCAGGCAAACACATGTTTCTCTTCAGCGGGGACCGCGTCTGCCCGCCGCCCCTCTCTCCCTCAGGTACGCAGCCCGTTAATGGTGTTTTTCACTCTCCTCGGCCTGCAATCTGTACCGCTGTCGTCACTGCGCTATGGCCAGGTGTGTCATTAAAGACCTCGACAACTTTATAAATAGCGGCCGGTTTAGACCAGACAACTTCATTAAAAAAAATAGGAAAAACTGTTCGTTATTAAACACACAGGAAAAAAAAGTTACACATGCTTTGCATCACGAGAATAAATTACATATTACAATTTCAGGTTGCAATTATGAATATTGACCGACACCATTAGTTAACCTAGAACTAACAATAATAAATAAATAAATAAATAATAGGTAGGTCAATGGCTACTGACAAGTGTTTGGTTATTAATGCATTTGTTATTAACATGCGTGTGTGCGTGTGTGTGTGTGTGTGCACCTGGTATTTATCACGTTATGGGGACCATATGTCCCCAAAAGGATAGGAATACCAGTAAATTTTGACCTTGTGGGGACATTTTTTGGGTTCCCATGAGAAAACAAGCTTAGAAAACTCATATAGGATTACATTTTTTGAAAAGCTGAAATTGCTAATAGTTTCCTGTAAGGGGTAGGTTTAGGTGTAGGACAATAACACATACAGTCTGTAGAGTATAAAAAGACATGTCTATGGAATGTCCCCATAAAACATGGAAACCCAACATGGTGTGTGTGTGTGTGTGTGTCTAACTATAACTTCTAACTAGAACTAATGTGGCCTCAAATCCACCATACATGCACTTAGAAGTCACAAAATGTGCTTCTTACACTTTATAGGAGATCAAGGACAATGACTATAGTGTCTTAAATGTGGGATTTAAGAAAAGAACGGTTACCATGGTAAATTTCTGTACATGCATTCACAGGTTATTGTGCCTTTTCTTGTGGAGTCTTACATCTCAAGGCTTGATAAAACTGCAGCAAAAACATTCGTGAAAACATTCTCCCATCTTGTTAGTGTCAGCTTAACCTTGATGTTTGTTAACCGTGGACATTTCCTTGATGCTCCAGAAACACACGGTCCTTTGCATTGTGTCTCTCCTGAGATTGGAAAGTGACGAATTAGACAGATGTTATTTGCTTCAGTCCTCGCTATCACAGAATTGGTTTCTCCTGTGTTATTGAGGAGGTTTGATCGAGTCTGACTTTGTTCTCTGTGATAGAATGTGAGACAACAGTGATTGATTTCCTTCACCATCACAACCGCACGTCTCTCTGATCAATATGACTCAGTTGTGTGATTACTGACCTTCATAAAGAGCAAATCAGTACATCAAGCTGATTCAAACAGAATAAGCCACAAAAAGGACCGCAACAAAAAAAAAGTACATTTCCATTGGGTTGTCATGAGATTCACAGAACAAAAGAGAAATTAAGAGCACTTTATGTGTGAAACAATAGTTTTTTAGCATTTAATAACCCTGTTAATAATCCTGCATTTAATGCGTTAAATGTTGTTAGAACAATCATGTGTGTGTGTGTGTGTGTGTGTGTTTACTTAAATCACACTTACAATTAAGAATAGCTGTTTTCTAATTACATATTTTAAAAAAGTCATTTATTCCTGTGATGCAAAGATTAATTTTCAGTGTCACATAATCCTTCTAATCATTCTAATATGATGATCTGCTTCTCAAGAAACATTTAGTATTATTAATCGGTGTTGAAAACAATTTTTTTGGAAACTGGTTTGTTTTATTCAACATTCTGATTAACTGTAAGTTGAAAAGAAAAATCTTTATTTAATACAGAAATCTTTTGTTCCATTATGAATGTTTAGTTTACTTTGATCGATGTGTACATGTTTATATATACGTATATATTTATATTTTAAACCCAACTGACCATTGAGAGTCAAAATTATTTCCCAGCAATTGTATTCCACCAATTTATAACCAGCAGCACTAAAACTCAACTAGCTTTTCGCCGTATGACTTCTTAGACCTTCTTGACGGACAAGATCACGAACAGCAGGCCCTCTTATTATTGATTCTGTTTAGCACCTGGATCTTTCGAAGTCAAAGGGAGCTTGTTAAAAATCAGTCATGTTTTCGAATCTTCAGAACCCACCTGCGTGAGCTGCCGGACCACCTGCAGCCGCGTGCAAATGACTAGGATTGTTAAAGTCGCACAAACCAAACAGCATTCAATCACAGTCCCATTATGCCTCTGGAAGCATCTCTCAAGTTATTGCTTTTATCCGGAGAGCTTTTAATTAACTTATGATTTATTTAAAGAGTAAAAAAGCGTTCCACAAAGCAACATAGATTATTCAGCAGCTCCCAAGGGAAGGTGATTTGGATATCTGCGATTGTTACGTTCTAATACAACGCAAGTATAATATTTGTTAAGAAGGTTCCTTGTAATTAAAGAGCTTTTTTAAGCACGAACTTTATGCCGTTGCTGTTTTTACCATTAGCCATGCGCTCCGACAGGGCTCTTCGACTAGATTTGGTTTTGTGCCGTGTTTCGGCATCATCGCGCCTCAAGTTCACTTTGTGATCCAGGAATGTTTGGTTTCTCTGAAAGGAATATTCCGTCCCTGAGGCAACGACGTGCTTGTGCTTTAGATTCGGAGTTATTCCACGAAACAGTTTTTTGCTCATTTGCAGCTGTAGTGAACCAGACATCCTTGAAAGTCGCTGCGAGGGCCAACGATTCAGGTTTTGGGGGCCTGCATTATGTTTATAGCGGTAATCCCTCTGTTTCGCTTCTGGAGGTATTTTAACCTTTTATTTGACACAGAAGATCAAAATATATCCGCTTAATCCAAATCTGCACGCTAACCCCCGAGCTTGTCTGTGTTAATGTCTTGACGTGACAGTTTTCCTCTTTGTGTTCCTGGCTAGGATGGCAAATTACCTATGGGCGATTGGTTTTATGCCACAGAGTGATGGGAAAATGTGAAATCGCATACAAGTCTTACCGACAGAACGATCTCAAAGGGGAACTGAGGCAACGCGTGCAATAATGCATGACTTTTCCCTCTATCCCTCTTATTTAAACATGGCAACTCATTTTATAAACCTCACTGTCATTTCATATGCGCAGTGTCCCATGACATAACAGATTTAATAATTCATCAGACCTACAAAGAGATGAAAGGTCTTATACACACTTATTCAATACGCATCTACCAGGTCACTACTTTACTTTTCACACATATTATTACACCGGTTGCGCTTTACGAGATCGGTTGCTTTGCACTTTAAATGCAGAGCAAGAAACGATTCATTTGTGTTCGCCCGCACCGCGTTTCTAATCAGATTGCTTGAATTCAGGTGGATAAGCTTAGTGAAAGAAAATCAAAAGTCTGCCAAGTAAAACTTGAAAAGATACAGGGTTGATCCGGTGTTGGGAGTAACACATTCCAAGTAACACTTAATTACTTTTCTAACTAGCGAAATAACTCGTACGTAAGAAATATCTGAGTTACTTTTTCAAATAGGTAATGCCAGTGACTTTGTTTTCCCTTGTATTTGCTGACAGCTCATGCTGAGAGAAGTCAGGGAGTGAGTGCAGAGCGTTGCGTGAGCAGTCATCACGATCTCACTGTAGTTTTAGACTAAATATGAACATGCATTTATTCATCTCGCTGCACAAAAAGAGATTTATTATTTCATATAATCAATAAAAACAGTCAAATGTCTTTGCCAAATGTCAAATAACCAATATCTTTGCTACTGACCTTTGATGATCCAATTCAACCATACTAATAAGCAAAAACGACATAATGTTTTATTTTTGTTATTGCTGCGTATAGTGTTGAATTTTCTTCTCCTGCATTATACCCTTCCTGAAATAAGTTTGAGCTGCGCCCTATACCGTACAGATTTGAATTTACATTTCCTTATTAATTTCACTTTTGGTGTGAAAAGTCTTTTATATTTGTAAAACAACTTTTTTTATATTTTAAAATCAAACAAGCAAGCCGTACCCAGATTTAAAAAAAATAAAAAAACTTTACTTTCCATAAAAAAGTAACCATGTAATTAAATTTAAATTTAAATTTCCCCAACACTGACTACAAGTGCGTCTGTCACGGTTGTGTGGTAAGCACGAGAGCACACAACGAGATTAAATGAAAATAAAAGGGTTTAATTCCAAAATGGCAAAATAAAGGATATACAGACAGGCAGGCAGGTCGAACAGGCAGGATAAACACAGGTACAGACATCGGGTAAGGACCTTGACGCTCGGACAAACAGAACTCAAAACACAGGACTTAAATACACAGGGTAATTGACGAGACACAGCTGATGACAATAACATAATTAACACAGAGGGAAGGTAGGGCACAGGGAGCACATGGCATGAAACAAAAACATAAACACAGAGTCCAGAGATGTGACATTACCCCCCCCTCCCGGAAGGTGCGTCCTCGCACCTAAAGGGTAACAAATGAAAACAAACAAAACCAAAATGACTAGGATTTGGGGATACCGGGTCTTGGGAGGAGGTTCTGGTGGAGGACGGATCCCCAGGAGGGGGCAGGCAGAAGGCAGAAGGGTCCAAGGAGGTGTAGATGGAGGAAGGAGCCAGAAAGGAGACAGGAGGAGTCCGGAGCAGGAGGAGATCCAGAGCCCAGCTATGGTGGTCCACGGTGGAGCCGACGGAGGGAGGAGCCATGGAGGAGGAGCAGCCATCGACTCCATGGGGCCGACCGACGGCGGCGGAGCAGGTGGTGGAGGAGACTGATGCGGAGACGGAGAGCCGAAGAGCCAGGGTGACGTCGAGGCGCTGGAGGTCCAAGGCGACGCCGCAGGCTTCGGCGACTGACACGGAGACGGGGGACGGGAAGGACGCGGCGGAGCCAGAGCGACTGAGGACTGAGGTGAAGCTGGAGGGAAGGAGGAGCCTGACAGAGCCGGTGGGATGGAGTGACGAGGCAAAGCCGGAGGAGAGGAATCCAGAGGCGACGGATGGTCGACGACAGACCAAGGCGGAGCCGGAGGGACGATGGAGCCTGGTGGAGCTGGTGGACTGACGGACCACGGTGTAGAGGAGGGAGCTAGGAGCCCAGGGGGAGCCGACGGGTCTACGAGCCGAGGAGGAGTCTGGGTCTCGGAGGCAGGACGGTGAGGCGAGGGATCCTTCAACCTCGATGGCGATGGAGACCGGCAGACCCGTGGCGAGCTCCAGATGGTTTGCTGAGGATGAGCGCAGGGGCTGCTGGGATCCATCGGCGTGGTGTGGCATGGGTGGGAGGTGGGAAAACTTGAGGCGGCACTGGAGGAAGCGCACAGGGCGCGGGCACAGGAACGGGACGGAGCGCACGGGGCGCGGGCACTGGAACGGGACGGAGCGCACGTGGCGCGGGCACTGGAACGGGACGGAGCGCACGCGGCGCGCGGCACTGGAACGGGACAGAGCGCGCGTGGCGCGGGCACTGAACGGGACAGAGCGCACGCGGCGCGGGCACTGGAACGAGACAGAGAGCGCGCGTGGCGCGGGCACTGAACGGGACAGAGCGCGCTGCGCGGCGCGGGCACTGAACGGGACAGAGCGCGACGTGGCGCGGGCACTGGAACGGGACAGAGCGCACGTGGCGCGGGCACTGAACGGGACAGAGCGCGCACGCGCGCGGGCACTGAACGGACAGAGCGCCGCGTGGCGCGGGCACTGGAACGGGACAGAGCGCGCGTGGCGCGGGCACTGAACGGGACGGAGCGCACGTGGCGCGGGCACTGGAACGGGACAGAGCGCACGCGGCGCGGGCACTGAACGGACAGAGCGCACGTGGCGCGGGCACTGGAACGGGACAGAGGCGCGCGTGGCGCGGGCACTGGAACGGACAGAGCGCACGTGGCGCGGGCACTGAACGGGACAGAGCGCGCGTGGCGCGGGGCACTGGAACGACAGACAGAGCGCCGCGTGGCGCGGGCACTGAACGGGACAGAGCGCGCGTGGCGCGGGCACTGGAACGGGACAGAAGCGCCGTGGCGCGGGCACTGGAACGGGACGGAGCGCCGCGGCGCGGGCACTGAACGGGACAGAAGCGCGCGTGGCGCGGGCACTGAACGGGACAGAGCGCGCGCGGCGCGGGCACTGAACGGACAGAGCGCACGTGGCGCGCGGGCACTGGAACGAGACAGAAGCGCGCGTGGCGCGGGCACTGGACGACAGGACAGAGCGCGCGTGGCGCGGGCACTGGAACGGGGCGGAGGCGCACGTGGCGCGGGCACTGAACGGGACAGAGCGCACGCGTGGCGCCGGCACTGGAACGGGACAGAGCGCCGCGGGCGCGGGCACTGAACGGGACAGAGCGCGCGCGTGGCGCGGGCACTGGAACGGACAGAGCGCCGTGGCGCGGGCACTGGAACGGGACAGAGCGCCGCGTGGCGCGGGCACTGGAACGGGG
Source organism: Puntigrus tetrazona (assembly GCF_018831695.1). NCBI lineage: Eukaryota > Metazoa > Chordata > Actinopteri > Cypriniformes > Cyprinidae > Puntigrus > Puntigrus tetrazona. Next base: position 6,132,159 of record NC_056704.1, on the reverse strand, counting down.
CGGCTGGGCGGAACCAGCGGGCTAACGGGACGGCTGGGCGGAACCAGCGGGCTAACGGGACGGCTGGGCGGAACCAGCGGGCTAACGGGACGGCTGGGCGGAACCAGCGGGCTAACGGGACGGCTGGGCGGAACCAGCAGGCTAACGGGACGGCTGGGCGGAACCAGCGGGCTAACGGGACGGCTGGGCGGAACCAGCGGCTAACGGGACGGCTGGGCGGAACCAGCGGGCTTACTGGGTAGCTGAACGGGAACAGGAACTCAGGATACAGGGAGGTGCCCAGTCTAAGTCCAAGTCCAAGTCTACATCATCCAGCTCCTTTGCAGATCCAGCAGCCCCAGGTGGATGATCAGCTCATCCTCAGCCGATGTGTAGTGGGCGGAGCTCCACTCCGCGCTCTCCTCGCAGACGACTGACTCCATCGCGGTGAACTCCGTTGCTGGCTCGCGCACCTGGTCTGACGATATCGGCTCGGGTCCTGTTACGCTCCACGACTCTGTCGCTCTCTGGCGATGGGTCCGTGGTCGCGCTTGACTCCGCCCCCGTGTCAGCGGTGGGCTCAGGCTGGGGCTCGACCTTGCGGTGAAGGGATGAGTTGGGCTCTGGATCTGGAGTGGGGCTGGTGTCGTTGTCCTCAGGCGCAACCATCATTGACGATTTGCACGACACCAGCACCCACTCGACGTACGCGGCGAGGCTCTCTCGAGGACCGCTCCCGGACAGCTGCGCTTGGCTGGAGGTGTTAAGTCCGCGGAAATAGATTTCGAGCAGAGAGCAATCCCCCTGCTCCAGCAGGCGGATGAGGAAGTTTGGGTCTTTGAACTGGGCAAACATGGCAAAAAAACAAAAAAAAGAAGGGGGAAAATACGCCGCTATTTACACTTTGTAGGTCCGAGCGTTCTGTCACGGTTGTGTGGTAAGCACGAGAGCACACAACGAGATTAAATGAAAATAAAAGGGTTTAATTCCAAAATGGCAAAATAAAGGATATACAGACAGGCAGGCAGGCAGGTCGAACAGGCAGGATAAACACAGGTACAGACATCGGGTAAGGACCTTGACGCTCGGACAAACAGAACTCAAAACACAGGACTTAAATACACAGGGTAATTGACGAGACACAGCTGATGACAATAACATAATTAACACAGAGGGAAGGTAGGGCACAGGGAGCACATGGCATGAAACAAAAACATAAACACAGAGTCCAGAGATGTGACAGCGTCTTTATTTTGTTTTGATTTTAAATAACTCACCTCTAAAATTAGCATAAAAGAAAAATGAACTTCGCATCTTAGTAAGTGATTTTATCCTGCAAAAGCCTGGCTCTGCAAGACTAGTTTGAAGGCGGATGTGGAAACATTGTCAATGAGTTGAGAAATTGTCACAGAGTTTCTACTTTGTTGATGTCTGACATTTTTGTATATTCGAAGGGTCATTAAAATTGTTGTTTACGAAAAAGAAAAAAAAAGGTCATATTTATGACTTACACTTATTTATTGCTCTGTTGTTGTTATTCATTAAATCCTCAACAATAGAGCTGTTAAAAAGTCTTTAAAGTTCTGTCAGAATAGCTCATAATTAGTCTGTAGCATTTTCTCTTCTTTTATCATTATGCTGCTTATTATGTTATTTTACTGTCACTGATTTTAACGCTTTTCATGAAACATTAGACGTGAGAACAATGAGATTTAGAAAGGTTTTTGTTGTTGTTTTTGTCTAAAAATATTGCTTTTAAAACTCCATTTATTTAGTTTGAACTGCTTGCATACGTTACACAAATACTCATAAAACAAAATCAAAACCCAAAATCTGTTTTAATAGTTTAATAAAATGTAAAAAAAAAAAAAGCATACAACAACAGCAATAATAATAATAATAATAATAATAATAAAAATACATTTAAGTCATAAAAATAATACATTTAAATCATTAAACAACGCGTGTTTATATTATTATTTTGATTCTGTTTTAATATTTTAATTAATTAATCAAAAACACTGGCAATCAGTCTAATGACTGCATTCAGTTTAATTAATATGAATTCAAATGTAACCTGATTATAATTTGAATGAAAACGTGGTTTAAGTTTGTGCTACATTACTTAAAAAGTATTTTTATGGAATAAAACATCGAATAGCATTTTGTGATTTCATTCACAGGAAGAAGTCCATATTGCAATACAATCAAGCGCAGAGCCCTACTTTTGATATATTCATCCAAATTTGCCACGCTATAAGGTTTCATGTTTATGACTGTTTTCTGCTATCCGCTCTATGTCTACCACATCACAGAAATCAGTGTTCTATATGCTGTCTTACACGAACAAAAGTCTGAAATCAACAGCGTAATTCAGCTCCCGACCCCTGAGTCACTTTTCCTTTCATGGCCTACCTCATGTTTTTCACTTACTTGCAAACATTATGTAATTAACAAGCATAAATGCAGTTAAACATTAGCTTTTTTTTCCCTAAAGATAGTGTAGAAGATCCGAAGTGCATCTTTTGCATCAAAATAAGGTGAAGGAAACTGTTGCAAGTGTTCTGGTACATTAAAGAGAATCAATGTGCCGTTCATACAATAAGCGAATGTTATTTGCACTAGTCTAATATGTCATCTAATTTGTATTTATTTTTGCTTCCTGAATCCATTTGCCATTTAAATTCAGTTTCAATTCAATTTTCCATGTATTGCAAGAGGGCTAACACTTTAGTTTCTGTCAACAGAGTTAAGCTTTGTCTAGTTATTCAGCCGATTTGGTCTGTTTCATGTCCAGCACACAAAAACTATTGCTGAATTGATCTCAAAATGTCTGTTGTATTGCCACCTGCTGCGCAACTAATCAATCACAACCTACAAAAGATCTTTTCTCAAAACATTGGACAAAGCGTCAGAAATACACTTATCACAACTGCGCTCTAATTCTTTGCTACTTATTTTCCAACTAATTTGTTCAGCCGTGTTTGCTTTTGCAATCCTAAAGTGCTTTTATTCCCAAAAACAAAACAACGCTTTACAAAACTGAGTTTAGAGCTCATTGTGACAATGGAAAGGTCAAAGATGTTTTCCAACTTTACGCACTTTCAAACCATCCCAAGGATTTCTTTCTTCCAATTTGCAGAATGTGATCTATTCTTACGAAACCTTGGGGACACGGCACTCTCTAAATGTACTCCAAGGTTAGCGTGTACAATCGTACAAACAACAACCCATGTGCATTTAGTACGGACCTATAACACTGATTCAGAAAATGCATTAAACTATCAAGTCATACAGTGCTTAAAGGGACGGTTCACACGAGTAGCCATAAAAGCATAGCCCGTGTATTCTTGTAAATCTTTCAGATGAATTTTTGAAAAATTTTATGAAAGTTTGAATTACATTTGGAATGTCATTTGTAGCGTTCCTGCTTTGGGCTTAAACTGCATACAAGGCACACGTTTTATCACTTGCTTTTCCTGGAATTCAAATCGGTGACCTTGGCGATGATAGCGGCTTGCTCTACAGGAAGGCGATGAATATCAATGAGTAAATAATTATACAAATTTTTTTGGGGGGGAGATCTGTTCATTAATTAGTAAATTAGAAGCTCACAGAACAGATTATGACGGTAACTTTATAATAGCTTACCTGTTCGTTGAGTCGCTCTCGTTTAAATCAGCAGCTTTGACCAGGGTCCCAAACAGACTGACGTCGGTAGAAAATCTGAGACGTTTCTTCAAAATTGATCCATTTTGTGAAGGACTCTGTCAGAAACATTTACAAAAGAACAGAAAAGCATTAACTACGAATGAAAAAGCGGCATTATACCTTAAAAACATACATTTTTACCCCTGTATAACTGCGCATATATACACGGATTCATACAAGGTGTTTATCGTATTGCAACTGGTTTGAAAGATGGTGCATTGCTAGAGGATCCTGGATCTTTCAAAGGCGTCAGGTGTTTGCTGAGAGTGATGAAAGGCTGTGAAAACCAAAAAGCCCTTATATGGAGATGGTTTGGGCAAGTTTAAGCAAATGCATGCAGCCGCTCAATTAGAACACTCCAAATTCGTTAACGTTACAATGAGGTTAAAAATAAATGAATGTCCTCCCGTGCTTACAAATCCAAAATATTCCATGCAATTATTAGTGAATAACGAGAGCCATTTTCAGCGGAGTGTCTCGGTCTTCTGCTTGTCACCGCATCACCTGAAGCAACTTGTGTGACCCATCAATAAAATACATACTACATTCTCACCAAATAATGCAAACAGACCTGGCACTGAAAACAAGTAGCCTACTATATGAAATCCTCTTGCAATGCAATGCAACGAACACGATTTTTTCTTTGCTAGTTCAACTGTACATATTTCTTGTTCTGAATCGCAAAGGCACAGCTGCGAGTTTCTACAACTTCGGGCACTTTTAATGTCCCAGTGATTGAAAGAACTTTTTCCTCTCATTAAATTTACTCCGTAACTTTCTGCTGTGCCCTCACAATTTATTTTTGCAAACATATTTTGCTTCACCCGTCCTTAGGCTGAGTGTTAAATGATGATAATCCAATGTAACAATTAAAACCGCAATGATCTAAACCAGTGGGTCCCAATTCTAGTCCTCGAGTAACACCGCTCTGCACATTTTGCTCCAAATTGAGCTAATTTCTCGTTGTTGCTGCGACAAGGAGCTATTTTAGGTATATTTAAAAAAGTGTTTCATTTTTCTTGGCCCACCCTGCCTCAGGCCAGTGACCTCTGACGTTTGCTCTCATTCACGCCATGCCTTCCATGATGCGCACCGCCGTTTCATCATGATAATATCATTACTCAATCAATATGGCGGAGAAAAAATGAGTCCTGGGATAACAGAGTGTGTTGACTTAAATAAGTGTTAGTTTGTGGAGAATCATAATATCTCTCATCTGTTCTAAGATCAGGACAGGGATGCACTTTGGTGACACCTAAAACAAATTCCCAACATTACGTCTTCTCTCTCTTTACATAATTTCCTTCATGTTTGATGTGCTTGCAGATCACAAGCATTTCTTAATTTTACTTTGGAATTTTTTGTTATACTTAAAAGGTCCTATATTGTCAAATCTGAAATTTCCTGACTTTTGTCATGATAAGTGAGGTCTAGGGGCTTTATAACTACCATATAAGTTTCAAAATCTACAGTAACCATATATATGCACAAACACACACACACACACTTTCCTTAATTTACTTTCTTTTCATAATTGGTGACTTTTGTGCAAACTTTTGACGTTTGAGGGTGGTTCTAGAGATTTTCTGGGAAGGGTTTGGCCACACTGGACGTGAATTGCATTTATTTAAAGAGGTACGACTCATCAGTGTGTGAAGACGTTGCGCAGCGCAGATCCGTTAATGAACGTAAACTTTAAAGCATTTCCGCTGCTCAAGGAGTAGGGAGCATTACACACCGCGTAGAGACCGTCTCTACAGGAACACAGTTCGTGCGCGGAGCTCACTTCTAACGAGCTATAATGAAAAATGATTTGATCACATTTTTTAAAACAACTGCTCCACGTTTCCAGCACAGCCAAAAGTAATTTAATTAAGCTGTACGCTTGTTTACTGCACCAAGCAGACAGCCTTTCAATAAACAACACCGAAAAGAAATAGGAGACACACGTGTCAAAAAAACAACGAAAATTATGGCAAATGCTACTTGTGAACAGATTGATGTGTAATTTTCAGTCGAGTATCAATTTTGTTCAGATTATGTACAAATTGGAAGGAGTCTGCCAAACTGTTTACGTCAACAAACTACCAAATAAAATAAACGTAACATTTCACAAGATAGCAGCGATATGAAGGGGGAAAAATGATTTTTTTTTTTTTAAATGAATTTTTAGACATAATTAAAGCATAAAACGTATATGTAAAATTAAAGTTCCACGTACTGACATTAAAGTGCTTTTCTTCAGCCCGTTTTATAAAATATTTTTTTTTAGGTTTGAAGCAAAAATGACGACAGAACGTGTCGAAATAGTCCTTTATCATAGTCTGCAGCAGCTTACCTGTATTTCACTATGTGACAAAGTACATGACTGTTGAAACTGCAACGCTGTTTTTTAAGTGACACTTTTTTTATAGAGATATGACAGGGATGTATTATGTTTCTTTACACAACACGTGTTAAATTCATAGCGCGCAACCTTACACCAAATTAGGTGCTGAATCCAGTGGCTGAGATGCTGATTTCAGATTTAGCTTGTCCTAGCACTAATTAAGACTCGGTGTCACGTATGAAATCACTGAATAAAAGCACACGCGGTTTATCAGGATAATAGAGGAATGATGCACTTGCATAGACGATCTGGGTATGATCCGAACTTATCACCGACTTTGTCAATTAACTAAGGCTGATCCAACTAGCGAGACTAGACCGGTGTAATCCATACTGTAATGAGACAGGTGACCTGCCGGTGTCTGCGCGGCGCAGATAAAGAGCCCATGTACAGCGTTTCCTCAGATGAGGCAGGTGTTTTCCGTGGCAGGTATGAGACACTTCTCTTGGCTCCGTCGCAGACATTGTGATGCAGGAAGGCATCAGTCCAAGCATTCTCGTTCCACTATAATCACTTCCAACCTTGCCAAAAAAATTTGGCACTTACAATAATAGTACCCCCTATTTTCCCTTCTTTTTCTTCTTCTTCTTCTTCTTTTTTTTTTATCATCAAAATTCAATTATGAAAAGAAAATTATGCGTCATCATAATTGCAACGTGAAATGAAATTAGATGCAAATTAGCATGGTGGTGTGCAATTGTTTGAGTTTTATTGTGTGTGCGTGTGTCATGGAATAATGGTGTAAATGTTGATAAGGACAAGAGGAGAAATAATTTGTCTCCTGGCTTTTGGGATGAGAGAGAGAATAGAGGTGCTGGTACCTGCACAAAGGCAAACCGGAGAGAGGGCATGCTGGGAAAACAGGTGCCAGGATGTACGCGAGTACAAAATGGTGCTTTAACAATGAGAGAAAATGACTACCAGCCTCTTTCACCTTTTGCAGCACAATAGCTAGAATTAAACGCATTTGTTTTATGTTGTCGGAAGCCACTATGGCATTTTATAACCCACTGTCTATATTTTTGTGTTACAGTCCAATGAAAGAGGCTATATGATGCAATAGAATACCATGGGTGTATCGCTATTTTGTTATTTGCAGAGTAAATAAAATAAACAGAATGTGACGTGCATGCATGGAATACAGAAATATGTCAAGATGTGTAATGCACATACAGCACACTGCCTGAAATACTGTATCCCATGAGGCATTCGGATGCTGTTTTCCACTATTTAAAGCTCATTTAAAGAAATAGCTAAAAATGCACTCACGTCCAGGCCAGCCAAGATGTAGAAGAGTTTGTTTCTTCATCAGTCAGATTCGGAGACATTTAGCAATGAATCACTTGCTCAGCAATTGATCCTCTGCAATGAATGGGTGCCGTCGGAATAAGAGTCCAAACAGTGAACAAAAACACAATAACCCACAAATAATACACACCCACTCCAAACCATCAATTAACATCTTGTGAAGCGAGAGGTTCCATGTTTCTAATAAATGCATTCATTATTATCAAGTTTGTAATTTTTAAACTTTTTCTTTTGATATGAATCCATGATTAATAATCATTTCCAGCAATAAAAACTCTTTTTTTAGGTTTTTAGAACCTTGGCACATCTGTTGCATCATTTCCCAGCCACCATCTTCACCTGTATGAGACAGCTGAATCCCAGCTAACAGGGACGATTCTCAAAACTTTGACTGTAATTCAATTTTATGAATAAATGTTATTTCAGTAATGTTAACAGAAAGTTATCTGGTCTTTGATGTTCTCATTGGCAGAAAAACCTTATGCATATATTTAATGTATTTTATGTTCATGGATTCTTTTTATTGGACTGCTTGTTTCAGAACGTTCATAAGTAACATTTCCATAGTGATAAAAAGGAATGTTTCTATTCGTCTATTGTTAGCTGGGATACTGTTATTGACCAATAGGAGTCAAGTATTTCAGTGCTTAATACAAAATAAATTATAGTTTTAAAGTTTTCTAGTTCTTGTTGCAACCTATTTTAATGGGTCTTATGACTATATTTCACCCTTATATATTTTAAATAGTAGCTTCCAACATAGGAAGCCACAGTTTTGTATATATCATTCCCAACACGGCAGCTTTTTCCAATTCAAATGATCCTTCATTACAAAGTTGCAGAATTTCTGGCACCGAGAGAGATACTGACCCGGTCTGTTGACTAACTGTATATTATACCCTCTTGATCTGTATATTAACTCTGTATTTCAGGGCAGCGATTTGTATCTTTGTGACTGCGTTTGCCAGCACCTCGGCTCAGCTGTTCCTTTCTCAGCAGCAGTTCTGTCTTAGAGCTAATGGCTCCTTCTCCTACAATCCCTCGTCTGAACTGTGACAGCTCACAGAGCCCTGTTTCACCCTGATAGTCAGCCTGCCAAAATGTCTGAATCTCGTTAGCAGACGCCGACGTGTGGCATCGCTGCAAACCCTGTGCGAAGCGGCGCGCCGGAGACGACTAAACGTTTTCGGCGGGTGCCTTTGGTTCTAAGCGCCTCTGCCAGCCCAGATTTCAGACATTAGCATTTGTCCTTGTGTCTGGCAGACAGCAGAACCTCGAAAAAAAAAAAGAGCTGGTATTGAGTGAATATCCACTCTTAGCAGCTAGCTTGTCTGTCTCTGCCCACCTCATTTGCAGTCCCGACATGTCCTCCCACCCATTCTAATAGTTATAATATGGTGCCATGGTCATTCTCTCATGGCAGCGGACGCATGCATCATGGCGCTGGCATCTTGCTCAGGCTGGCAAGGGTGCATGGTGTCTGCAAGGGGTTTGGCGCCTGGAGTGCTGGTATAGCCGTGTCATTGCTTTCACGGCCGCACCCAGCTGTTGTCTTGGACATGGCTTTCATTTCCGTGGGTGATCTCGGTAGTGACAGGGCTCAGAGCGTTGCTGGCAGGATGAACTGATCTCCTGCAGAGCTCGATCAGCGACTCTTCCCTCTATTAGCGGTGCAGAGGATTCTGGGAATGCATGGCTGGTGGTCTGCATTTCTGTGGAAAAAAAAGACTGTTTGGGATATTGAGATGTGAGAGAATACAGTATACGCTGCCGTATTGTGTTGTTACTGTGAGAGCGGTAATATATAGGTGGTCATTATAAACCATTATAAGTTGTACTTTATTTCCTTATCGTGATGTACTTCCAAGAGAAACAGAATATTGAATGAAGAAAATATAGGGGGCGTGGCTTGTGTTTTTTTACTGCAAATTGATTGGATGTAGTTAAGTAGTCGTTATATTCAGAAATGAACACGGACAGTTAGAGGGGCGTTAAGGATGTTAACAAGCCGTCAAACTGACGTCATCAGAGAACGCCCGTCATTTTAGAAGAAAGGAACATTTTCAGATTTGGATTTAAGATTACGAAGGCAACCAGATGAATTGTTCACCGTAAAATAGCGATGTAAGCTAACAAAATAAAAACCGACAGTTTTGATTTCACAGAGACTTTTAAGTGTGTCAGCCAATCCAAAGTGTAAGTAATGCTATTTGTAAAACTATATATACTTTTGAAACTATATCTTTGTGTATCTTGTAGAACGTATATGTGTTACTCCGTTCATCTGGGTCAACATATGTTAGCTACACAACCCAAGATGAATCATATGCTAAATGAAGGAAAAGCATCAGGGGAATTTCCTGCACTCACTGGTCCAGAATCTTCTTGCACCTGGTGTACTCAGGTGACAGCCAGCCAGCTGAGTCCTGGAAAGCTTTTTCCTTGCTTTCTCCATCTCACAATGGTGGTCAGTGCCTTGTGCACATCCCTGAAATGTGGTTGACACTTGCTATACTGCTAAGCTGCACTATGAACTGACACTATAACACTATTTGAGAAAAAAAAAAAAAAAAAAATATATATATATATATATAGAGAGAGATATTTTATTTTCTTTTTGAACAAGCCAGCTTGTGAATTCACTCATTCAAATTCAAATTAAAGGTTTATAATGAAGAAGTCACTTTACTTTACTGTAATGATGAAATTAAAGTTATTGAAAAATAATTACAACTACTCAACAAACTGAACACAAAAAATGCATTTGGAATAATACAAACACTAAAATGTGCCTTGAGAAATAATTATAGTCTCTGAATAGGGTTTAATAATTTAACCCTAATGCTGTCTAAATCAGTACCTGAAATGACAGATATCCTATTTTAATAACTCTAACTCAAACATTGTTTATAAAGCTAAATGCATCCAAATGGTTATTTAAATAAAGACCGGTTTGAAAATATACACAGTATTTTTGACAAGGAGCTGCAGAAATGCTCTGCAAAAGCAGCTTATTTAAGCAATTAAATCACCTGTGCGATCCGGGGTGCACATATATGCCAGGATCTTTAAAGATCAGCTTCCGTGTTGCTCAGAGACTGCTGGAGGAACAACAGAAGGTGACGGGCATGCTATGGTGAGACAATTACACATAACATACAGTACCTTACTGAATCATAGGGCACTGAGAGTGACATGAAATTGATTTTCTAACTGCTGCCTGTTCGCCCACTTCATTCGCTCTGAAATATGATTACCTGACCTGCAAATACTGCTCGTCCTGCACAAACACAATATGTTGAGAACAGGATGGAGGTGGGAATAGAATGCAGTGTAAAAAAAATAATAAATAAATACTCCAGCTTCCGAATTTGGAGAAGCAAACGACTGGTTGATATGCATCCTCGCAATACATGGAAATGGTAGTATTTTATAGCATGCTCTAAACGTACAAGTTGATAAAAACAACGCTTAAAGTTCTTCAACTCGATGTCTTTTCTCGATAGATGTTGTGAGAGATCTGTTTCCAGCAACGTAGAATAATTTACACTAATGAATTGTATACAAGAAGATGAGGAGCGTGTATATATGAAAAAAGTAAATATGTTCAGTTTCATCTGAATATTCCTTGAAAAATATATTTATCCTCCTCCATCAGTTTCCAAATGCATTTTATCACTGCATTGTGGGTAATCGTGATAGACGTTCTAATGATAGTTTCACATTGTGATTATTTTGGAATAGCTGATCTCCGTTTTCAAATCATAAAGTATCTGTCAGGCAGACGCTTGACCTGTGATTCTCATTATCCGTGTCTTTTATGAAACTTAGATTTGTGGTGAAACTGTGATACAAACATGAGAGTGACTGCTTTGTGCGATCGTAATGGGACTTGCTTTTAGAAGACACTGACAACAAATGAAGGCTGTTTAGCATTTGAAAGTGAATTAATGACACTTTCAGCAAGCAAGGGAATTCTCTGATGCTCTCTGTATTAGAAAGAACGGATTATTACACTATATTCATATAATGAGATAAACGTAGGCTTAAAATACATACAGTACACATGAGGCCATCAACCATTAAAGTAGGCTTATGTGATGAAGGAAGCATTAATATTTAGCTCACTTTATCATTGAGCATATAGCCTAGATTTTACTGCATTTTTGATCAAATAAATGCATCCTTGGTAGGGAAATGAGTGAATATGCATTTTAAAAATAGCAACACCTTTCATAAAACTTTATGAAAACGGAAATGACTAATATTTGCTTCTAAATAAAAGACGTGTATCAGTGAGTCACAGTGCACCGCATTATAAATGATCATTTAATTGTCTGCAGGGATAGGTGTGTAAAATGTACTGTATATAGCAAATTATCACACACCTGCAACATTCGGTTGCCAGGGGACGTTTGTATTAACAATAACACCTGCAAAGCTACCAGTAGCATTATCATTTAGTGCATCAGTCACATGTCTTTTGCAATAACAGCCTGTTCCTGAAAGCAAAGATGTATCCCTTGAAGTACCTGCTATATAAATGGGAATGCAAACAGATAAATTCAAAATGCGAGCACGTCCCACTTGTGCGAATCACGTTAAGCCATCAATAGTGATTCAAACCCGAACACAAAAGCATTCATCAGAGTGCCGGTGTGTATTCATTTTTCACATGTAAAAATCTCTACACGTGTCTTCCGCTGACAGCGTGAGAGAATGTTTTATCTGTGGCGTGTAAAACTTCACGTGATGACACGGTCAGCTGTATTCTGTGATAAGAACTGCGGGTCTCACGAGCGCCGAATCCAGCAGCCTCAGCAACGCAAGCCTCCCCTTGCTGCTGAGCTGGCTTTTATCACCTTTGAGAGATAATCTTTTACTTCATTAATTTTTCTCAAGCTGTCATTTTAGGCATGAATGCGATCTTACGCGCAACGGATACCCTGCGTCTGCTGTCGTATAACCTACAGCCAGCACAAAAGGCGGCCTTTTGTTGCTTAGGTTTCCGCGCATACGGCGTGTTAAACAATTCACTGAAGAGCGAACGCATTTAAGGTCTTATGCTGTTGTTAGGCTGTTTTCGGGGATGTGTCTCCGAAGTGATGATTTTTAAATTAGCGGGAGGAGGAAGAAGAGATTGCAATGTACCGTAAATGCAGACAGGGTTATTTTGGTTAGCAACGGGGGTTTGTGAACCTGCCCTCCACATTTGTCAGACGTAATAGCTTTGTCAGTTATGCGACAGAGTCTGGCTGTGAGAGGCAGTGGAGGAGGTATTACTGTTTAGCTCACTTTATCATTGAAATGCAACAGGGCTGACTTTAATGCAGGCCCCCTACTGGACGCTCTGCCGTCGACGCAGCAGAGGCCAGCGCCGCATACATCAGCGCATGACACCAGACGGAGGTGGAAAACGAAGTAAGCAATTACATGACTGTATTACAATGCGAATGAATTTACTTATAGGAAGACAGGTGGGAAAAATGTTCAATGACTTTTAAAATCAGTAAGACGACGCCGAATTGAAGCCTGGGAAATGTGCTCGTACTGTTTCAGGCCCCAGTGGGAAATGTTTAAACATTGTGCTTTATGTGGATAGACTGGATGCTTTGTTCCTGGGGTTTAGAGGAAAAGAAAGTTTTTCAGCACCGTTCAGTCATGAGCCACTGAGTACTTTGTGACTTTCAGTCAGTTGAACGCGTTGTTAGCTTAAAGTCAACATGAAACAACATTCGCAAACCATTTTACTTCTCTAATCTGACATATTTTCCAGTGAAATGGCATATTCAATGAGGAAATACTTACGGCGGAGGAGAGAAGGAATATTTTTTGCGGCCAGGTGTAGGTACTGTATGACTTCAACCAGCAGAGGAAGCATTATGTGTTATTGTGTGTTAATAAACAACAAGTTGGAGTTATTGAAATTTCTCCAAGATTCCAATATGGAACTCCAACATGGGAGGGAGTTCCAGTTAACAGGTCCTACTAGGAATTTGAAATTTCCAATTTGTGAATACAAACGAAACCCAGCATTAGTGTAGGGCTTCAAACAAGCAGAGCCAATTTGGGAGTGTATAATATACTAAGAGAGCTGCAAACTGGGTCGTGATATGCTTTTTTCAGTCGTAATCAAATGTTTACATGCTTATTTGTTTTCCTGTTAATTCAATTGATTTCAAGTCTATAGCATGCCCTGCAATCCGATTGAAATTTAATTCAGATTGAGCTCATTTGGCGTTAACATGAAAGCTATGTAAACATAGCTATTGACTCTTGGTTATGTCAGCCAGAATGGAAATTTGTTTCAGGTGCATTTTATGTTAGCATTTTGATACAATTTTACTATTATTTCTCATGTTCTAGATTATGGTTCCAATGAGATAATCACATCCAAACCATCTCTAATCCTTAATTTACACCGCTGAAACCCAATAAACTCCTTTGTATCTGTGATCAAGTGGCATCCCAATCTTTTCAGAAATGCTTTGTGAAATTATAAAAGATAAACACAGAGGCATACTGCAGGCCATCTGTCTCACATGGCCAGAGTCATCCAAGGCTGGGAATGGGAGATAGCACATCTCCAAGTTACATATTATTATTGCTATCAGGGACCGATAACACTAAATCACACGAAGGTAATAAATGTAATTTATGGCAGATATACATGAGCAAATTCATCAAAACTACACCTCATTCCCTTTGTTTATTTAAGTTTGTTTAGTTCTTTTAACTTTGTACTCTTGCAATATACCTGTGTACGACACCTTAAATAGTCCTAAACTAAAGGTGTTGAACAAATGTTTTTTTTTTTTTTTTTATATGAGAACATGACTTGTCAACACTCATTTCACACTCCAGGTTGTGAGTTAGCACAATGAGTGAAAGGTTTATTCTGCAGGTGCAAAACAACTCCAAGGGATCTATATTTGAACTATAATTATATTGTTTGCATGCACAGGTAATATATTTTCATAGTGTTTGCTTATTCAGATTTTTACCAACAATGTCTTTACAAAAAGGTGCCAATGATTTTAGTATTTACTCTATATAATATGACATATCTTGAATGATCCAAAACAGACCTATAATACACGGAGACGGCATAAATTGTTTGATAATAAATGATATATATATATATATATATATATATATATATATATATATATATATATATATATATATATATATATATATATGCTCAGAACATCGTACACAGTGATATACACTGATAATCAATTTTACGATTTTTTTTTACAATTTTTTTCTTTTACCTGTGGAGACATGGCTTCACTTTTATAGACTTGTAAGAGCTATGCTTGTGATTTCAGTTAGGGCGACTCCATTGGGAAGAAAACATAGTAAAATGTATATGAAAAACATTTATTTTGTTTAACATTTACAAAACATATATTTCTATCATGACAAGTCCCTGTATAATAATCCATTTCAGATAAATACAGGCAGAGCTGGGAAAGGTGGAGGGATTTGGAGGAACTGTAAGAATGTGCCATGAAGTGCTCTGTCTAGCGAATGCTAACCAGCCGTTTAAATGTAAAGAACTATAAGCTCATTGGCTGTGTATGCAACATGAACCAATCAGCTTGTGCCAAGTAGTTTAATTTAGTAAATAGAATTAAATTACATTAATGACCCATCAACCTGCACCATCTAGAGTTTCATGACAACTTCTATTTACATATTTCTGAAAATGAAAATGTGAAATACATTGATTATTATTGCAAAATCTCATACTTCATCTTTAGTAGAATACAATAGAATATTAGTTATTAAATTGGCATCTAGCAACAGGGTCTAAGTGACTCAAGATAACCTTGAACTGGATTGTGAAAAGCAAAGCTTATCAATGTTTTCAGCAGCAGAGGTTTATTGGATTTAATAAAGATTATAAAGACATACATTTTATTTCTTTGGAACATATTAATCATTTACAGTAAGTTGAAGAACATGTGTCACGGGTATATATTGTAGAGTCAATTTTGATTTCATGTTGACTTTGAAGAACTTTAAAGTTCACTTGGGGCCTAGCAGAGATAAACAACTGTCTTTGGATGCTCCCACCTCTAGAGACCAGACAACGGCAGCAGAAAAAGAACGATTCGCAGAGTGTTCTAGAGCTTTCATCAGTTTGAAGTTCCAACTCTGTCCCAGTAGGATGTTCTGGCAATGTTAAATGAAACAATGCCAGTGTTTGAAAACTTCCCGTCAGAGAGCCGGCCGCTCAGATCGCGAGTCTGTAAATGCAGTGAAATGAATCCTGCTCTTCTTCTTAACCTTATATTAATTAATGAATTATTTTTATCTGTCATCTATAATAAATGTAAAGGCCAGGGACTTACGCCAAGAGGTCTGGACATGAAAGAGAGAGACTTACTTTAAACCTGCTTTGGCTTGGAATAAAAAAGATGTTTGGGGAACCTTCAAAGGATCCCTGAATCTAATTTATGACATCTGTACTAAGGTTTACCTGGCAACTCTCAACATCAAAGTTTAGAGATTAGCATTTTAAAGGTGTCTGCCATGGATCAATCACATCCTGCTGAAGTCCCTCCATATTCCGCTTAGTCATTGAAAATGTATAATTGGAGAACGTGTTGTTCAATTACAGGCGCTAATGGACTGGGCCTTATGAGCGCTCAAATGCATTATTCAGCTTTTCGAGCTACGTTCAAAATTTCATCACAGAAGCGGGAACAGAAGGTCAAAATCCAGCACCCTAAAAGTTAACTGTCCGTAACTGTACAACTTCTGTTTAAAGTTCTTTTTTGAGGACACGCCATTTCTGCAGATGTGTCAGTCTGCTCCAAATATGTCAGAATAATCCATCGCAATGCATAGAGTTCTCAAAGGTCACAATATATACCTTATATTTATGTGCCACCCTCCACAGACCCCAAAAATCTGTCATATTTACTCACCATCATTCTTCAACTCCCAGATGCATTTTTTTTTCTTTTTTTTTATGTATGAAGATATTCAAAAAAATATTGTTGAGCTAAATAATTTTTGGACCACAAAGATTTTCAGTATACTGTATTGTGGGTAGGAGTCAATTATTATTATTATTATCATAGGTTTAGAACTAATAAACTTCACCCTCTAAGCAGAGCAGTCTGGAAACCCAGCATAAACCAGCAAATTATAGCTAAGACATTTTATCCTTTAGATTTAAAACGCTGCATGACCTCAAATAATATTTAGACACATTAACGTATTTAATTATGTACACTATAAAAAATATCAGTTTAAAGGTGGACTTTGTTTTATTCAGTGTGCAAATGGTGTGGTATAAATAAGAACAGCTACAGCAGGTGATTTCACATTATAGGTCGAAACCAATTTACTTTTAACATTATTTTTAGTTATTGTGATCTGCTTTAAAAGTGCAGGCTCAACTGTGCAGCCGTTCTTTACATGCATCCTGTCCAATAGTGCTGCTGAGTGCACTGTGCATGCAAAGTTACAAAATCCAAAGGTGCACGTCACTTTTTGCCTGTGCACACACACACACACACACACATATACATACACACACACACATATATATATATATATATATATATATATATCTTTGAGGTGTAGGTGTCAGAATAATGTTACATACTACTTTCTGATCTCTCTTTCCCTACGTTCATTTGTTATCTACTCACTGCCTTTGAATTTCCATCTGAAGGTCAGTGTTTAATTTCCACGCCTGGGGTGTATGTACAGTCTGGACAGACTTTCCTCAGAGACTCTCTGCCTGCAAGAGAAATAAATATGTTTGGCAAATCTAAACAAATGCGCCCATTAGGCCCTGAGTGATTTACAAACTGCGTCTCAATGCAGCAAAACGTGAATATCTGAAGCCCGATTACAGGTGTGTGTCTAGTGCGGGTCATTCCCGATATTAAACCAGCACAATTTTTTTGCTGTATGCAGTATGGGGGTGAGAAAAGGTAAGCTAGCACAGTTTATTTAAGACTAAGCTTATTTCTAAGTGAAAAAGAGAACGATTTCTGAGATTTCAGTACTCTGTGAATGATGGTTGTTAAGAAAGAGATATTTGGATTTTTTTTCATTTATAAAGACAAATCAAATGAATTTCTCTGAAATATTAAAGGTATTTGCTCTTTGCCTGATTGAATGAAGCTATTTGTCAAACAATCTGCCCAGAGCGCCACAAGAAGTGACATGATTGCGCTTTTAAAAATAAAGGTTCTTTGATGGTTCTTGTCAGCACCTTACGTTCTACAAAGAACCCTCTTTATATCAATAGCTGTTTTTTACTTGGCTTATATAGAGATTCTATAGAGAGATTTTTTACATCAGAAAATAGTTTTTAGGGTGATTTTCTGCATTGCCACAATAGATATTGTAGTGAACTCGAGCATCCAGCATCGAAGTCAAAAGGGTCAGTGAACGAATCTGAATGAATCTTTTTGTGGGAAAAAATAAATAAAAATCAAGCAAAATTCTGTCTACGATCCTACTACTTACACAAAGCATGCATATAAAATACATCAGCTTTAACTTACGTGAAAGTTGTCATTCATAATAATCTATCAATTCTAAAAGGTATATGTTGCAGTATGAAAGCTACAAATGGAGGAAGCTATTTTAATTTTGCTGCATATTTCAAGAGTTTGAGGATTGTTATTATTATTCAGCAAGAACACGTTAATTTACTGAATGTGGCAATAATCATATTTACAATGTTACAAATGTCGCCTGATTTTAAAATAAATGAACTTTTGTAACAGAATAGACTTTACAGAGAAGGTAAATAAAATATAAACAGTTTATTGACTCAGATGGCTGGAGCTGATTCGGCGAATGTATGGTTCATTGGAGAGTTTCACCGGGAATGACTAAGTGAGTAATGGCAATCTTTGTCTTTTAGGAACGGTCAGATAAGCACACACCTCAGAGGACAGGAGCTCAGGAGATCGCTGGAGCTGTACAGAGAGCTAGGAGAAACACTGAAGGTAAGTATTACGGGTAAGTGTAGGCTTTTTGTTTTTTCTTTATATGTACAAGACCGGACAAGGAAGGTGTGTGCTTTTGAACTTGCTGCTTGATGACCGATTGGATGGGTGACAGGCGATAGTGATCGCTGTGATTGGGTGGTGGATGAGTCTGGCGTTCTCCTTACAACTGTCTATTCGTTAAAGAATCCTGACAAAAAACATTAAGCAGCAGTGTTTTCAGCATTGATAAAAAATGTTTATTAAGCAGCGTATCAGAACGATTTCTGAAGGATCTTGCTGTAATGATGAAAATTCAGCTTTGCGTCACAGGAATAAAATGCATTTTAAAATAGAACATTTTTGGTAATGATATTACACTTTTTATGTATTATTGACATGTAATATGATGACAATAAATAATAACTCAAAATGTAAGAAGTGAACATTAGTACAGTACAGTAGTATATAAATACATTTGACTTGACACCTATTATTTCCAAATACAGAAATGCGTAATTTTTCATTCCCTGATACGTCATGAAATCATGCATCATGAAAAAATTATGCAATTGCTGTGGTATGAACTTTTTTGCTGTTATGTCATCGTCATTGTTAGTTATTTGCTGCACTTTGATGTAAAAAACTCATCTTTTGTAACATTTGTTGATTGCCACCGTATTTGAGCTGAATGGTGTCTAGTTTTAAAAGCCAAGAGTATGTTCGTCCATGCATATTCTTTTCTGGTTATTTTAGTCTTGTAAGCTGTTACAAGCGAAGACAATGTTTCTCTGCTTATTAGACTAACTTATCCATTAGCATTTGTCATTTATAAACAAACATACATTTGATATGCTAATGACTTTTTAAACATTCTCTTTTTCTCCTTCCAAGCAACAGAAAAAAAAATAATTGCATCAGTGACAGGAATTGTTGCTTTCATTGTTGTGACATTTCTTTTTCTGTTATCAAAATACGTCAGTCAGCATTGTATCTAATTCAAACGTCTTACTGCATCAAGTTGCATTATGTGTTTTACATTAATTTTTTTTTACAGTGCTGTGTAAAATCAGCTGTAAGCCTTCATTTAAAAAAAAATGCTAGTACTCGAACCAACGAGGGGTTTAGAAATGTTCTACCCCTGCACCATCCAATGCACTGCAGATATAAACTGTACCCAGATATCGCTGCCAGATGTCCAGTGGCTGACGTCCAGACTCGTCTGCCCTTCTCTGGTTAGTACATGCCTGCCTTAGTTCTTCAGAGGTTGTTCCTTTGGTTAGCACTGGAATTGGTGATCTGGGACCCTCCTCTGAGTTTTCGCTCAATCCTTTCCAACCCTGACATGTTTTGGCACAGAAATGTGAACGTCCTTGGACTCTCAGGTGTCAGATGGAACCTGTTGGCTTAAATTAAACGCCTCAACTCCCTCGTAACACAGACGTCTGCTGCTGTTAACCTTGTTCATTAATGATTACTGTGTGTCCAAAATTTGGAAACGCCAGGTCCCTCACTCACTCTCCGCTTCTCCTTCTGCTCACTTTGCGAGTTGCCTGAACTTTTCTGTTTTACTCCCGTTCTTTAAAATGCCTTTTCCTGTATGCAGGCCAGTGGGGACCGAGAAAGGTCTGGTGCTGTGTCTTTACTCGAAATCGCAGCCCCTCTCTCACTCTCGTTCTCTGCGTCTCTGACAACCCTGAAGTTCAAAAAGCAAGCTGTGAAAGCGGCACAGGGTAGAAATAGACTCTTTTGTCTCACTTTGATGGGGGTGATGAATATATATCCAAATAAAAAGACCCGGCTTTGCTCATGAGAGAGTGGAAGACAGATGCAGTTAAAGGCATCTTGCAAGAATGGCTCTAGGGGAGCATGCTCTCACGATTTCTCACGTTTTGGATGTGAGGAAGAGGAAACAAGACCTGACAATCGATGCTCAGCCCTTTTTCTTTCTATTCCTCTTCCCATCTCTTTCTTTCTCATTCCCTCTTCCAAACCTTCTAGACTGTGGCGTTCTTGAAGAAATGACAATCCTTAAACTTGGACCGGCTTTGATCTGTTTTGTGAAAAGAAAACAT
The DNA here is from genome assembly GCF_018831695.1 of Puntigrus tetrazona. NCBI lineage: Eukaryota > Metazoa > Chordata > Actinopteri > Cypriniformes > Cyprinidae > Puntigrus > Puntigrus tetrazona. The sequence goes on along the minus strand of NC_056704.1, from coordinate 6,111,727 downwards.
CAGGAGCCACTGAAACGGACTCACCATAAGACAAGCTGACTTTGAAGTGATGGGAGGAAGTAGATGAGCTTTGAAGACAATCAGTAATGGATCTTCCTTTCTCTTTCAATTCCTCACAAAATGGAGATCTCATTAAATTCAAGTAGTTATGTTTCGCTACAGTTGGGGGAAAACAAGATTGGCTTCCACTTTATTGGCATCGTGCCTAGTATGAGTACAGAACCGATGAAATGCAGTTAGCGTTTAACTTCAAATAGCGATATATATTTAACAAGCAAATACAATAAAATGAAATGGAAAGTAAAATAAATAAATAAATAAATAAGCTATTACGTGGTTTCAGTGGACTTGAAATATAATAAACAGGTCACTACTTACGCATTTACTAAACGAAAAAAATAACACAAAACAAAAAATTCACTATGAAATGATGTCTGACTGTTCAAATCTGATTTGAGGCCATACAGTTTGTTGTTTTAATACTTTTAATGCAAGAAACTTTACTTTGTTCAAAAAGTAAAATGTGAAAATAAAAGTAAAGACATTTATAAGTAAGGACATCTTATGTAGCCTGGAATAATGATGCTAAAAATTCAGCATCAAAGGAATAAATTAGATTTGGAAATACATTGCAAACTTTGGATAGTGTATACCGTTAAATCCTTAAATTGCTGCAGTGCATGCTGTTAAAAAGTGTTGTAATGCCCTCTTTGAATATTCACCAGTAATCAAAATCAGTTGAATAATTTAAATATCGGCTATTTGGTAGTTGAATAAACATGGATTGGAAACCAAGACAACTGAAAAGCGATGCAAACTGAACCGTGAGAAATCTGAACTGTTACACCACTAACAGCAAGTGACCAGCTTCAGTGAATGTGACGTGGAGTTTAAATAGACACGGCAGAGCGAACAAGTGATAATGAGCTGTAAGTGACAAGTGACCGTTCCAGTGCAAATTACATGTTATATAAATAGAGAAGGTGCATGGGTTGGAAACATTACATTAAAACATTCATTTTACGTAAAAACAACTAACGAGTTGATTTTTAAACAAAGTATATGTGAGAACTCCGCTCAGTCTCCTGGGCGATGAGCGCAACCTTACAGTGCAAATGAAAGAAAAGAAAATAGATCGGAGTCATTAAAAATAATAATAAATGTGTGCAAAATAATAGGAAATACACCATCTTTGGGGTGGAAGGGTTAACTGATAAGTTTAGAGTTGAGCAGGTTGTCAGCTGAAGGAAAACACATTGTTGAACTGCATTAGCTGTACTTCTAATTAATCCTTTGTCCTGGTTCTGGAGAGGAGAAGCCAATAGAGGCTTAAGCTATTAGCTTCAATTTCTTTGTTTATAGTCTTTAGAGACTAATTAATTATGTTCTTTTGCCTTTAACTTAATTCCAGTATTTAATGGAAGTCTGAAGTCTTAAAGGAGCAACGCACATGTCTTTCCCACCAGGAAGGAAGGGGTTAAGCAAACAAGCGAAGAAGAAGAGGCAGTGCTTGTGGAATGATGTAACTGTTTAATGATTAATTAAAAAGTGCCTATCAAGGTAAACGGGTTAGAAAATGATGGCGAAAATGATATAAATTATACAATTTTGGTTGGGTGAATAAACTTAATATAAAAAAATAAACTTACGTGTATTTTATGTGACGTAGTCTCCAATGTAACTATACTTGACATTGAATTTTGTAATTCATTCAGTCAAATAACTGTCTATTTTGATAAAAAAAATATATAATAACAAAATACAATACATACAACATGTATAGACTTATTCTGGCATTTCCTAAAAGAATAATAATGGTTTAATTTTATGTAAGCATCAGTTTATGTATAATAGATGTAAATGTAAAAACATTATTTGATAAGCAGCTGATGCATTTCCTGCAGTGCTATTTGAAAAGCAATTGCTTTCAGGAGGATTCCGCTTACTTATGGTGCGTCGCTAATATCCGTCCGTGGCTCTATCAAAGACAGGAAATTTACCCTGGGCCATCTTTATTTCTGCTTTCATGAGGTCTTTTCCCTCTAATTACTGTTTAGAGGTTCTCCCTTGTGTGTTCAAGCATATGTGTGTGTGTGTGTGTGGACGAGTGTCTTATGAAGTTATGAATTTAATGTGCCTAAGAAACATAAGACAAATATTGCCAGTGCAGAAACATTTTGATTTATTTGGTACTCAATGCAATATAGTGCCATAAACAATAGTGTAAGGCGTATGCATACATATATATATACAATAGTGTATGTGCATACATATATATATATATATATATAGTTCCTAATTAGATGTATGTATTATTGTGACAATTTGGAGTCAGTCCTGATAAAGTAATATATCAGAAAGCCTCCAGTCCTCACACAGCATTGTTTGATGCATGAAATAGTAAAGAAGAGCAATTTATGGATCCATAATCTATGCATTCTTACATTTCTGCTCGGCTGGTGGGAGATAATTTTCCCCCAGAATCAAATCACTCGGGGTACTTGTCTATAAACACCATCCTCATTTTCATGCGGTTGTTTGTTTTTTATTTGATTTCCCTGGCTTCCTTTGTTGTCCAAAGTGCAAAGAGAAATGTAAGTGAATATCTAATGTACGATTTAATGAGCTCGTGTTTCAGAAAGTGGAGTAACCAAATTAAAAGAATAGGTCAACCAAAAATTTAAATTCTGTCATCATTTGCTCATCATCGTGGTTTTTCAGACCAGTAGGATTTTCTTTCTTCTGCGGAACAGAAATAGATTAAAAAAGTAAAGTTTTAAGCGGCTCTTGATTAAATGGATAGTTCAAAAATAAAAATAAAAAATATAAAAGTCGTTTATTCAGCCTCATTTTGTTCATTTTGGTCCTGTTGGAGTTTCCTACTTTAAGATATTTTTGAAATAACGATGGTAACTAAAATGGCTAATGGTCTCCACTGACTTTATTTTAAGGAAGACCATCAATTGTTTTGTTACCAACATGCTTTAAAATATGTACTTTTTCTGAAGCATTAGAGAGAAACTCATACAGGTTTAGAAACAATTTGTCTGTGAGTTTTCACTTATATGAATAAACCGCCACTTTAATGTCAAAAAGCGCACCATAAAAGTAGCGCATATGACTTTGACTCTATATTCTATTTATTTTAAAGCCACGTGATGTCACAGTGAGGAAAATTAAGTTAATGAGGAGCTCGATGTTCCATTCATATTCATTAGAAAAAGCAGCCAAAATATTCTGCGGAAATTCGCTGTTTGTGTCCCGCCTGAGAAAAAGAAAGTCATGAAATTCTGATAGATTTTTCTTTGAACAGGAAATGCAGTGGAATTTGGAGACAACAAATTTGAATATTTATGCTAGCGAAACTTTTATTTACCGTCTCACGTGTGGATGTCATCCGCGATCATTAGCGTATCATCCACTGACCAGAACGGATTCATCGCGAACTTAACGAACTGACGGAAATATCTTTCGCGGATTAAGCGGCATAATGAAAATCGGTAATTTCAGAGAAGATCTGTGAGATACTCTCCCATTCTAGTGCGGATATCTCACTCTCTCTTTTTCTCCCGTCCTTGTAAAGCACAGCTTTGACACTAAGCCCCCATAGCTGGAGATCAGTGCTGTGTGCAAATCCCTCGCTTGTCAGCCAACGAGCATCTGGGGTCCATTCACACCCTCCTCGCTCTCCACCCACAGCACTGAAGATCTCCAAAAGCAGAAGATAATCACTGCGGCCGTCACATTTGCATCGGCAGATGCTGCAGTCAGTAATAATTTCGAACTAAAATTGATCTCCGGCAGCTGATTGAGAGAGTAGGACCTTATCAGCGGTGGCGCACTGGTGCCGTGTCAGTCTCCGTCTGTCAAGAGCTGGAGAGGATGCACGGGAAATATGCATGCTTCTTTTCAGTGTGTACGGTTATCATATGTGGCCTCGGGAGAAAGGTGTGCAAGCTGGCTGAAATCTCCTAAACCCTGTGAAACCGTTAAGCTGCGCCCTGAGATGATGGTTGAAGTTTGGACACTTGTTGTTAACCGCTTTGTCGCTTTCAGGATAGAGGTGTGAATTCGATGGTGGTTTTGCTTTAGGACCCAGATTCGGACATCGAGCAGTGAACCAGCACACTAACAGAGTTGTTAATCATATATGATAGAAGCAAAGCTGTCCAGAAAATCAAACACTATTTTTATATCATATAGTATTTATAAATATAATGGAAGACATTTCTGCTGTTAAGGGGTTAATCTGTTGCCATGAACTTTTAAGTTAGTGCTTGAGGATTTAAATCTTACAACGGTGAAAACAATTAGCCTCTATACTCTATCCGAAATTGATACACTTATTCTAAGCCCTCTAAATGATTACGACTCCGCTTTGGTGCCTTAAAAAAATATGAAAATAAAGTCGTAACATTTTGAGAATAAAGCTAAAACACTACGAGAATAAAGATAGGAAATAGAATAGAAATAGATAGGCTATCAAAATATTAGGCTATAGCTTTAATCTTTATTCTCAATATATTACATCATTATTCTCACAAGATTTTGACTTTAAACTCGTAGTACTTTGAATTTAATCTCGAAATATTTTGACTTTATTCTCGTAGTATTCTACTTTATTCTTGAAACATTGCGACTTTAATCTCATAATTTTAGATTAAAATTTTTTTAAGGTGGCATTAAAACGTAAATGATCAATATAATCAAAACATTGCAGAAAAGTGGTATAAGATAATATGTGCCCTCTGCCGTCTGAATAATAGTTCGTATTTTTTTAGCATAATTGTAAAAAAATAAATGCAATAACTTTTAAACACTTTAATAGCGAACATAAAAATAACTGAAATATACGTTTTGAAACTGCAGAGCTTTGTTTTTGATTATAAAACTAAACATTTCAAAATCTTTTACAAAGACATTATATGGAGATAATATTTTGCTATACTTACGAAGATCTCATTGATTAAAGTTTTCCAAAGTCTATATGTTGCATTATTTTATATTGTTATATTGTTATGGTGATTACTGTGGCAATTTAACTAACATTTATATTTCATAAACAAACATAAAAATGAGGGGTTTCATTTCTGTATTTAAATTCAGTTGTCACTTCCAAAACTTGCTCCATTCAGACACTGACCTACAGTTGTTTTTTTGTTTTTCTAATAGCAAATTATCATCAACATTTTCTCAATGAGATAGCCTTGCAATTTCTCTGTGCAATGTAAAATCAAGCATGAAAAGCAATTTGACATCCTAAATAATAATAATTAAACAGTAAATTAGGCACTGAGCTAAAAAAGTGTGGGAATATTTCAGCATTTCTCGTTGTGAATGATGTGTTAAACGTCAGCTTGAAGCTTCCGTCGATAAAGCACACCAGTCTTTTTGCTTCTGAAGGGCAAAGCGTGCCCCACTGTTGCAAAATTGCAGTCAGCCCCTATTTTCAGCCCCATTTATAATGCATTTCCAACATGGAAAGTGGCGGTTACTGAAAGCGTAAGAAAGAGAGAGAGGGAGCCAGAAGAGGGCAGGTGCTTAAAGGAATTATTACTGCATGTGCAATTACCCATCATTTCACTTTTCTGCGAAAACGTGACCCCGGCATCCATATTCGCTGTCATCATTCACCACGGCCCACCCCTCCTTCTCCTCGCTGAAACATCTGACATTTGCATGCAAAAAACATGAAGATGGAGGCAAATGGAGGGTCGGAGGTGAAAAGAGGGAGAAGTTGAAGGGCGCAGAGTCCCACTGAGTCCAGAGAACACTGGGAGCAGATCGGCTGGTGAAAAGTGCTGCGCGCTTCTGATCTGCATGTTCTTGATGGTTTGATATCATTCTCCTAGCGGTCCAGCCCCCAACATCTGCCTGATTGAACTACAGGTGCTTGGGTCTTGTATCCATGGCGACTGACTGAGGGAAAATTGTGATTCATGTCCTGTTTACTGTTGGCCTGTTCAAGCCCTATGGAGGGTTGATCAGTAAGCTATCTTGCTATCTCGAAAAAGCAGGTTGACAAAAGTAAAAGCAGTAGTTGACCCAAAAATTGAACTTTGCTGATATTATACTCACCCCTAGGGAATTCAGAATTTGTCGCACACACACAAACAAAATACCAGTAAAAATGCTGTGAAAAAAACAATTAAAACAATACATAAAACTATTTCATATTAACACTTTTTTTTACTGAGCAAAGTTTCTGCGAGACTCACCCTCTTGGGCCAAAGATTGGTGCAAACTCCAGCATTAAGGGAATGATGTAAGACATCATAAGAATATAGTGGTGTGGCGAAGTAGTGGTTAAGGCTCAGGGCCAGTAACCAGAAGGTTGCTTGGTCAATCCCCGTAAGGACCGAGCCATGAGCCATCATCCCAGAGCCCTTGAGCCAGCCCAGGCCGCTTCAGGATTGTTCTTGGTAAGTTTAATGGCACCGCTTAGTGGCACAGAAATGACACTTTTCAGCTTTAAGCTATAGTTCATTTGTGCTTGCTGTGGCATTTATTAAAAGGAGGATGTTCTGTGACTTCTGTCCTCAATTCAGCTGCAGTCTGTGATCTTGGAGGTCAGCATCACGTCTGCCACTCACGCAGTAAACAGATCACAACCCCTCAGGCCATTGTGTTAACTTGCAGCTGATCAATATGAGCACACTCATTATATATATATATATATATATATATAAATTATATATATATATATATATACATGTAAATACTTATATATTATATGCATGCCAATCACATGTGCATCACACACACAAAATCCATTTATGCATGACAATATCACAGGTTTTAGTGTAAAAGTCGGATACCAATTGGTTTTATTTTGCAGTGTTTCTAAATTAATACAGCAATTACAAATCAAAGTACTGTTGAAATGTTTGTAGCTGATGCTTTTTGGTTTTTACCAAGCTTTTGGCAAAAAAAATAGGCTTTTTTTTATCTGATGCAATGATTTTTAAGCAAATATTGTGAATACAGTATTATTCTAAAATATTACTATGTACAATTTTATTATTTCTGTGATGCAAAGCTGTTTTTTTCTCTTTTCTCCGTTCTTTAGCGTCACATGATTCTTCAGAAATCGTAATGCAGATTTGCTGCTCAGGAAACAGTAAATATGCAAAAATACAAAAAGTAATGGTTATTAATATTTTTCATGGATTGTTTTATGAAGAGAAAGCAACACAATTCTTTACTTATTTCCAACTATTCTCTGCTAAAACTGGAAGAAAAAATTATTGCAATCATCAATCTGAAAAGGTCTAAGAAGGATAAATGAAAAATTGTAAATGGTCACTGACATTGACTATAAGAACATCACATCCAGATCAATGGAAGCACATCACTGTAACGAGGTAGACTCTACACAGGAGGTGGGTAAAACGATAACAATGTTTATTGTGCACACCAGAGACGACAGCAACTGGAGGTGATAGTGAAGCTGAGGATTCAGTTCATAGACAAGTTGGAACTTCGCAACGCAGGAGTAATTAAAGTCTTTATCTTTCCAGGAACGTAGGAACTCAGGAGGGACGAAAGGAGTAAAAGAAGAACACACTACATCCACTAGAGGCTTTGGAGAAAACACAGCAGGTACCTATTCCAATAGCAACATAAGCGAGCAGTATTGCATCCACTTCATAGACACAAGCCCAAACACTGACTGTGATGTGGTGTGTGACTTTATAGTGCTGTTGATTAGGGTGCTGATGGGGTGCAGGTGTGACTGATTAATACTCAGGGGAGAGTGATCGCTGTGATTGGGTGGTGGATGAGCCTGGCAGACCTGTGACAATCACCTTTTGACATTTTGTGTAGGAGCTCAGTGTAATAAGTTGATTTGATTAGTCACACTGAAATAGTGCAGAACCATAGAACCTTAGTGCTGTATATATATATATATATATATATATATATATTTTTTTTTTTTTTTTTTTTTTTTTTTGCACATCTGACACAAATGGGAATGTGTTGCACACGTGTAAACAAGTAAATACACACAAGATCCGATTTTTCCACATCCGACCTGGGCCACTTCAGGCCGCGCTTTACACTGGCACAAATAAATCCGATCTTTTGCTCACATCTGACGTTTGGAATTTGTTGCACACATGTAAACGCAAAAATCTGCAAGGAATCCGATGTTTTTCACCTATGATCCGGGCCACTTCCAAATGTGATTTTTAATCGGATACACATCTGATATCTGGACATCCGATCTACGTCTAAACACACATATCCGATTCCCAGCAGAACTCCTAATCCAAGGGTGACATGTTTGCCTATAAAGACAGCGTGCTGTAGCTTATATGTGCTAGTGTTTTATTGAGGCGGGAACTTTATAACTTTATATTTTAAGAAATTGCGTAACATCCAGGAGCTAGTTTTTAAATTGTCGTTTCATAACTACAATAGTTTACTGCTAAACCCTACGTAAAGCTGTATTTCTCACCAATGTGGTGATAACGTAGCTAGTAGCTATTAGTTTGTAGTCTAATTAAACTAACAAGCTTCACTGTTAGCCGTTCGTTCTATTTCTCTCAAGTTAATTTATTCAAATTCACATCTCACAGCGCTACTTTTCTAAAAAATTCTGTGACCTGTAGATTAAATAAACTGTCTTTATCCGTTAAGTAATATTTTATGCCGCAAAACATCCATGACAATTGTTCATGCTGGGAAATAATAATGGCCACTCGACATGTCTTATATAAATAATTTTAGACATACTAAACATACTTACATTGGGCCACTATAGGCAAGTAGATGAGGCCGCCATATTGGAACGATGTATTTGATGTCATTCACTATACAATAGGTGCTTTCCCATTGACGGTCTTCACTACTCTCTACTCTCTAAGCACGGTATATCTGTTGAAGTAGACTTACCTGACAATAATCACTCATTCAGAATGCCCTGCAACGTCATATTGTAAACCAGGTCAAACGATCGCATCTGTGCATTGTAAACGCAGCCTTCGATGCTACTTGTTTGAAACTGTAACTTTTCTTTGTATTTTGAAACAATCCAAAACATTTATTTCTAGCTTTAATTCTGTAAAGTCCCCCTGTGATGCATATTGTGCGCAGCGCTCATGTTGTGTAACAAGAAGGTGGAACAAAGCTGGATGTCAGTGTATTAAATGTTATCATCTCCTCTAAATGCCATGCGGTGCAGCAGACTAGCAGAGGATCCTGTTAAGCTAAATGAGCAGAAGAGAGAATCTGAACTGATTAAAGTCAGAAAACTGTAAGCTCAGCCTCACTACTAACTTCACACGGCTCTGCACATTGTTTTGAAATCAGACCTCAAAGACACAAAGGCTGTTCCTCTGGAAAAGAGTTAACGAGCCAAATGACCTTTATCTGCTGTGGTGTGGCGAGCAACACTCAGAACCATTTATTTAGATCTTACTGGAAGCCTCCAGGCTCCGGGAGATGTGTGTCGTAGAAGTCATCTGTATGCGTTTGTAGTGTACACTCTTTCGTCTTCTTTTTAATTAAGAGAAAAATAAACAACACATTATTTCTCCCCCCCTTCGTTTCCAAAGGCTTTTACTTGTGTAAATGCATCGGAAAGTTAATATTACTGATTTAATTTATAAGTAACGTTTGCTGTTTTTCTTTTTGTATTTACTTGGGGTTTTTTTTCACTTTTGATTAAAATGTAACACATTAAATCGGCACAATCAAACAATGGGTTTCAGATCGCGTATGAATCGGTTAGAAACCGCGTGTTCTTCAGATGATGACCCTCAATCTTTTATTGTTATAGTAACACTGCACCCATTGCTCTGAGGAACAGCATATTCTGTTCCCCACCTGCCGTACAACTGAGACATTTAGAGCTAACCCGGTCTTAAAACATCTCAGAATGAGCAAATAATCGAGGGAAGCTGATGTATTGGGGCTGGAGCATGTGTTCTCCTGCTGAGGGTTGTGTGATGTAAGCGCCATGTGCAGGCCGTAACAAGAAATTTCACAGGCTGTAGAATGGAGCGCCAATGGCCAGCCTGAGGCAATGAAATGGGAGCCATCGAATCGCACCTGCCCTTAAAACACGAGCATCCGTGATGGAAGATATCGCTTGACGTTTTGATTTCAGATCTCCCTCCCTATCCTTGTTTCTCAGCCCCTCTAGCTCTCCTAACATGCATAATTCAATTAAAGCCTCATTTGTTAACTCAAGGGGTTTTTAGAGAACATATCAAGGGCCTATTTGGGAGTATGAGACTGCTTTGTTTTGAGAAGAGAGTCTTTAACAAATGTCACATGCTGGCTGCGTTCCAAAACCTAGTGACCTATCTACTTAGGCATCACAAAAGCTACAAAAATTTACTTTTAATTCACCGCAATTTTCCGCTAAAATATGAAAAGCTTTTACTCTTTTATGCAGAAATCGCGATTACGAGGAAAATGTTGGATGAACATATTATTATAAATACATGCATACACCTATAGACACTTATACATAAATATATTCTCGGATACATATAAACTTGATTCATGCATATACACCTGTAAACACTGCACACGTACATATAAACTCAATGCGCATGCATCCATAAAACACTCCTGCGAACATACAAAATAAAATTCGCTAACGTATAGAATTGTGAGAAGAAAGATGCATGCTTTAGTTGTGTATATACATATATGCATGTGATTTCATATGTGGCTGTGCGTGAACTTTTCAGTGCAAACAGAAGGCATTTCAATGTGAAAGGAAGCAGCAGCACTTCCGATGGCAGATGCCAGAACATTTAAAAGCTTAGCGTGGCTTACTGCATTAAAACAGTGTTTTAAAACAAATAAATAAAAAAATAAAAAATAAAACATTAGGCAAAAGTTTTATTTTTTTATTTTTGCAAACAAAAATAATGTTCACAGAATTTTGCAGGCTGGCTATTTAAAAAAGTACCTTTAAAAACTATACAGAACGTTTCCTTTTGGTTGTTTTTCAGTTGTTTTTGCAACTAAAAATAACGTTCTTAGAATGTTGCAGGCTGGTTTTTAAAAATAACTTAAAAATACCTGTACAGAACATTCCCTCATTGTTATTTTTAGGTTATTTTATTAACACTGCAAAATGATATTTCCAAATAAAATGTTGCATATGTTTTTTTGTGTAATGGCCTATGCAGATCCCTGAAATTTATTTAATGCAGCATTTATTAAAATACAGTAAATAGAGTAATCAAAAGTAATAAATAAAACATCTGTAAAAAACTGTATTTTCAAACTTGCAATGCATTGTGTTTCATAGTTATCAAAAATCTGTGTAAATTTTATGAATAATGTCCTGCTATTGAGCTGCCAGAACTTTTTCTGTTATTTACCACATATATTTTTATAGTGTAGGTGGTATATATATATAATTTATTTATTTTTTTTTTTGTACACAACCTTTTTGACATGATATATACAGTACAACAACTAACATAGTTAAATTTTGTTACATTCATGTCCATCTTTTTTGGACAAACAGCAACAGCAAAATCATTCATAGTGAAATCATTCATATAAACAAGAATATCATTGTTTGTTACTTTCCAGTCCTGGCTAAGTTAGCTGTTTTCACCTATTGTCCCAGCAGCTAGCAAGCATCTAAAACCACCAAAACAAGCTAGATTAACCAGCTTTATCAGGCTTGAATACTAGCTAACCACTTTATGTTGTTTTAAGAATTTTCTAGGGATGGTAGCAACATGCTAATGCTAAACTCTTTTTTTTTCTAAATTATAAGTGAGGGTTGCTGCCTACATGTACGCAGTGCACTCTAATTATTACTAATGTGGTTCCATTTCAGTCATAAAAATGTATGTATGAATAGAAAGTTTGGACCCAAGCCACTGTTTTTGCTATTTAGCCATCAAACCTCTACGCTAGTCAGAATCCCTGGTGATCAATGAAGAGAAAGAATATGTGAGAGGAAAGGAGTTGCTCTTTTGCAAATATCTTACCTGCCGCTTTTATATGTCCTTTCATTTTGCTAAGCGCCCACTAATTAGTTTCTCAGTGCAAATGTTGTGATTGAAACATATTATCACGTCTTTTGTGTTTCACAAGTGGCTGAAGTATTACATTTCACATCCTTCTATATTTAATACATAGTATTATTTATTGGATGGAAGCACTCGCACGTGGTTCAAAGCGCAGTTTTAAATAAAAACAGATGAGGCTGTGACTCTGCGCCGTCAAACGAGTGCTTATCATTTCATTAGACAGGTTTGTTCTGAATCAAAGGCCTTTTCTACCTTTTTTTTGCCTTTATAGGAGAGCCGACGTTTCTTCTCTTTTCGTCTCTTTCTCTCATCCCCGCTGTCACTCAGACGCATGCTCAAATAAGGTATGTCGTGAAATGATTTATGCACAGAAGTGTAGCTGGGCCACGCCACGCGAAGTGGCCTTTCATTATTGCATTGCTTATTGTGTTACACCTTCATGGATGGTTAATCCTCCTTCTCTTTTAGCTTTCAAAAAAAACCTTGAAATGAAACATTTGCTCAAGCAAGAGTGTAAAAATAGCCTCAAATCTCGAGCATGTGTCGGTGCAGAGGCCCGTTTTTTCAGTAAGTAATTTCAAAGGATGTCAGAGGCTCAAATGGAGCTTCCATCAATGCGAGTTTTTAGACCCTCAAACAACTAAACAAAACTATAGAAACAAACTGCATTTACACTCAAATGCATAAGTAAAAATTATCAATAGCAAAGACGAGGTAAGGAATAAAAGGGTGGTATTGGTAGTATCGGCAGGAAAGTATCAAGGAATTAAATGAAAAGAAATTAAACTAGCAATCACAAGGAACAAAAAACGCTCAAAACAATCCATATGATATGAATATCAGGAACCGAATATTTAATATTCACTTAATATTCTCAAGATCACTAATAATGTTTGGCCCTTTAACCTCAAACAAAGAGATTCAGTGTGTGTAATGTCCTAAGGTTTGATTCTCCATGAGAGGCTGAAATTGGGATTTCTCCCTCTAGTGGACAGAGTTCAGTCAGGAGAGTAATGATGTTCATTAAGTCTCTGTGTGTGTGTGTGTGTGTGTGTGTGTGTGTGTGTGTGTGTGTGTGTGTGTGTGTGTGTGTGTGTGTTGTGTTTTTATTCAGCCCTGGGCTTGTCTCAGCTTTTCTGAGCCCTTAAAAGTATTGTTGCATTTGAGCCGAAGAAGGGAAAACAAAGTGCATGCATAATCCACCCCCCTTTTATTTACATCTTTTATCTCTGCTTTTTGTGGACTGCTTTTTTATAACAATAGTGGTGCTTGTTTACTACTATTCACAGCCAATTGCATCATAATTAATAACCATTCTTTATCACAGAGCTGTGCACTTTAAGTTTTGTTTAAGTGCATGCGTGTCCCTAATTTTTCACAAGCACAATCTAAAAATGAGCAATAAAGTTTTTTTTTTTTTTTTAAGACTATAATATTTCATAATACAATACACTGTAAATATGCAATAAGCAGACACTAAAAAAATAAATAAAATATTTGATATAGAACAGACATGTTACTGACAAACAAGTTTAATATTTATATATTATCCTAATTTGAATTGTTCATTAACAAAAACAATACAATTCTCATCCAATTTATATTCTAAGAAATCTAAATATAAATTCAATAAATGAATAAACTTTAAAAGAGTAATTAAATATCTGGTGGTTGTACAGTATGTCAGTACAGTATATTTATAATATGCAGTATAATAATATTTTAAACAATTTAGTGATCTTTTAAAATTCACTAATGTCACAAATTGCTGTTTGTTATCGATAAGAGTTATGTGGAATTGTCAAATCTTGTCAGCATAAGTGGTGGGGATTTTTGGAGGCTCTTTCTGCAATTAAGCCAGTAGGTGGCAGCGCATGGTTTTTGAGCGAATCTTTTGATTCATTTACTCAACGATTAAACACTGATTCATTTGGCAACAACAGAAGCAACTGTTTTTTTGGGTCTCACTAAATCACTTACTCAACACGGAATAATTCAGGAAAGAAACACCACTACCTGTGGGTTGGAGTGGTTTTGATGCAGCTTTCTTTGAACCTCTTTAGCAAAAACAGAATAAAAATCTAAAAAGTAACCCAATATTAGCGTCTTCCTTATTGTACTCTTGTGTGCTATATAGCTCATTATTCAGACACTACCCAAGCTGTCGTTGACACATCTTTTGAACTACATTAGCAGCTGGAGATCCTGGATAGTTAGTTCAGTCAGTTCTAAATAAAAGAAGAAAGTCATTGACTCCCTGGATTTTGGCACCACCTTTGGTTTTGTAGCATTAAGCACCAATTGTAATTGGACACTTGAATTCAAAGGCCAATTTAAATTAGTCTGTGTATAGAAGAGCTTTCAGGATTATTTTCTTGGAGATAGAAGGAGGCACGATGATGATGGTGGAAAAGGTGTAGGTCACATCAACATGTGAATGTGGATGTGATGATCCAATCATAATGCATCGGTCTTGACTATACCTCATAATTGGATCAACAGATCAAATTGCAAACAGTGGGAAGACTAAGTCTAGAGCTCTGAGGAATCTATGTTGTAGAATCACCCACAAGTCAACAGAAAGAGCTGAATAAAGAGAAGCGTGTCTGTCTGGCTGAGCACGTCATCAAAAGCAAAGCAGTCAATATTCTGTGCAAAGTGAGCGAGGAAGAGTTTATTAAAGTTCTAAATAAGTGTAAATATCTTTCCTTGTCCTTACGAGCGTAAGAATAGCTTTCCTTGTTTGTTGGTTTTGTGTTTTTTCAGCAACTGCTGAAACGGTTTTATACTACAAACGCATGGCATTCTCTTTCAAATCCAATCATTAAAAAGTCATTAGGAATCCTTTAAAGAGCTGTGATGTTCCCTCCGTCTGATGTAGCACACGTCTGATGGTCTCCTTTGATGCGCATGTATGAAACAGAGGCCAAGAGCGGAGGAAAAAAAAACAGTGTCAGGCTCTAGTTAACAAGACAAATGGAGCAACATGGTTCAGCTCATAACCGGGTTTGACCTATTGGTCCACCCAATAGCTCAATCCCTCACATGGCAAACTGGCATTCGAGATATTTATCAAGACGCTTGTCAAGTAAAAGATCTGCTTGTGAGTTTGGCCTCCACGCTCTGAGGAAAGTTAGACAGCTTTGATCACGGGGCTGTCTGGGCTCGGCTCTGCTGGTGGTGGTGAAAGGCAGGGCTGATTACTTCTTCTCCCTCCCAGACCTTGATCTTGATGTGATGTCGAGAGAAATCACTTCATTCGTCACCGCTCGCTTTTCGTCCTACAGGACGGTCTGGCTCTCCACGTACGGCTCTCGTGGGCTCGTCTTATGACAGGCGGCTCTCTAACAAATGGCCTGCTTATGGTTTTTATTGAACTTTTTGGAAATTAGAGCAAACGATTCAGCTGTCAAGGCTTTATAAATATATGATGCCGTTAAAATGATTTCACTCTTGATTGGGCCTAAATGTCCTCTTTTTCTTCTGCCCAACTGATGTTTGCGACTTTAAAAGAGGTTGTTTTGAGCGGCACACACAGTGGTTGCCCAGTTCATCACTGTCTGAACATTTTAATGGCAATTTCCTTCAACATAATCATATATCCACATAATGGATTATGAAAGTGTCTTTCAGTGCTTGGTGCTCCTGGCTGTCATGATGGATGATCGCTTGTTGAAACAGAGCATTACTCTGCAGAATTGTGATTACATGCTAGTCCAAGGCATAGAGGGTTTGCTTATATAGAGAAAGTGCCAAAAAGGCAAGCTCCAGTTATGTTGCAGCTTCTGAGCATCATGCGCAGCTTTATCAGTCCATCAAGAATAAAAAAGAATACTTCTGAGGAAAAAAAACATACCTGTGTATGTCATTCACTGGAGTTTCTAGCTAAAATTTACACTACTGCATTAAAACAACAACTGCTTTAATACATTTTTTGAAGAATTATGACTTCAAGGGCAGATTAGTAATTTATAAAGACTTATTTTGATATGCTTCCTTGCACAATACTAGGTCATGTCCTCAAAATCAATTTTTGTGGCTTTTCTGATATAATAAACTTGCTTGGTAGCTCACCCGGTACAGTATTGTACGACACTCAGTTTAATTTCGAGTTTTCATTTTGAAATTTGCATAACATTTCTGTGTTCCCATGTCAAATATATAGTTTTGTTAGTTTTTCTTTGTGGGTGTGTGTGTGTGTGTGTATCCTTTGTACACAACAATCATAACATACTGATTTCCAAAGTTGCAAGAATTGCGTAATACTGAATAAAATATTTTAATTTTGCTTGAGGCTCTTTTGTAGCAAATAAACTAGAAACGCATCAGCATTACATACTCATCTTTGTTTAATAACTGATATCAGTGAAACAATCCATACTTTATACACAGACATTTTGATTGCTACACACAGTTTGTACAGTTTTCTTTCTGGTTTCTGTAAGATAGATTCAATGAGACCGCAGTGGCTGTTGCTCAGCATCCTATTATCGATCTTATCCACCCCTAAACATGTAAAACAAAACAAAATGATTCGCCAGTTAATAACAGTTAATAATAATCTGCAGAATAAGCTGTAAAGTGCATCAAACTCAATGCGGATAACTAAAAAGTTTGCACTGAATGATTTATTACTTTGCAGTAATAAACCTGGAAATTTAGTCACTATAATCAGAAAGCTAGCACGTATTGGCTTTCATGTGCTATTGGTGAATATTACCGATTTACCAGAGGCAATTATGGACAAATCACTCATGTGCCTTTACCTCTCATTTTTGTCTCTATTTTTGAAAGAGGGATGAGCAGATTGGATCTAAATGGACATGAACACAGCACAGCCCGAGGCGTTTCTTTCACCTGTTCCTCTGAGCACAGTGTGGTGTCTCTTCCACAGACAGATGAAAAGTGTATTTTGGAAACTGTTTTGCTGACAGTTGTCTGCCTGGCTTCCATAAGTAAATTGCTGCACCTCCAATGGGATGCATGCACCTGCTTGTTAGTGAAGAACAACTACTGAAACAAACGACTCCGCTGCATCCGTTTTCACATAGATCTTGTCTTTTGATTGGCATTGAAAAGTTTGCCATGCACCTCAACCTCACCTCCCCGTTCGTTACAGCCGCTTCTGTGGCATCTGTTACACTGTGGTGTGATGACCAAAGCCTAAAGTTATTGAAACGCTTGAGCTAACTTTTGGCTGGTGTTGCCAGGCAACATCAGAGGACACACACGAAGGCCTGACCGCATTAGTGACCCTTTGTCTCACCTTGGTGCCTCTTAACTGTTCGACATCAACTCAAAGATTGCATTTTTTATGACTTTTTTTTTAAATGGTCTTTTACATATTTTGTAAAATAGTCTTTGTCTAAATTCACAACCTGGGGATTTTCGCAGAATTTTATTGCTCAGCTGTTGCTCTTTCATAGCTCAGGAGAATTAATGCAGTTCTCAGCTATGTTCAGGGGTAGCAGCCATTATAATTGCAGGATTATCAAGGTATTTTAAGAGTTTCATTTTGCTTGGCTGCAGTTCAAAGCAGAAAAAAAAAAATTATTGATGGCTCTATAAAACAAAGACTTTAAGACCAAGCAGAAACTTCTGCCAGCCAGCAGTGGTGAATGGACACAATTTACATTTACATTTATGCATTTAGTCAGAGCTTTTATCCAAAGCAACCTACAATAGAGCAACATAAGCAATTTGACACAGAGCCAACAATATAATCCACAAGTGAAATCCTGCTGCAAAATATATCTTTAATATGCCTAAGTTTAGACCAGCTAGACTTAACCAGCTAGGACCAGCGATATCTCGGCCTGGCCAGGCTTGTCTTGATTAATGTGGTCTCGCAGCTTGGTGGTATTCAAAACCACTGTCAAATAAATCATTATTTATTTATGTATTTATTTATTTAGCAATGAAACCGTTCACCTTTATTTTTCAGCTGGGAAGCCAGTTTCACACTAACACTAGAGCAAAACCTCTTCAGGATGTTTTTTTTTTTTTTTTTTTGTTAAGCAGTATGAACTTCATAAACAAAGCTGATGCATTTTACATTGTGTCTCCACTTTTCAGATTATCACTTTACCTCTGTTTCTGTTTAACTTCAGTGTAAACTCCCACTTTTGTTTCTTGTAAAGGTCTTTTGGGAGATATAGTCGTTGACATGGAATAGGAATATAGGGCTATACATTTAACATGTAGAATAGAGAAATGTGAGAGGTTACCAGGGTGTTTATCTCAGGAGAAAGCTCATAGAATCAGAAACTTAAGCTCAAGTGGGGAGAAACAATTGAGATATTCCAGAGATCTTGTTTGTGATTTTAGTTTTTCCTACAGGAACTGACAGTGTGTTTGCATAGTAAAGGTTCTTCAAAGTACAAAGAGGATTTGTTAGTTAGAAGCCGCTCTGACTGCTCTCTCATGGAGAAATAAAGGTGGTGCTCAGACATCTCTTCATTACTCTTCTCCCTGATGCAACATGAAAAAATGTTACATCCATTACACGGGCTGCCTTTGTGTTTTATTGTAATAGCAGCTGAATTGCAGTGGAGTGGAGCTTTATGGTGATATAAATTAACTCTGCTCTATACTCACTAGCTTTTGTATTCCTTCCTACAATACTTCTCTGTCCTTAACAGAGAAGGTGATATTTATTTTAGTAGACTTATTTCACTTCTCCTCTTAGTGCTTTATGGTTGCTGCGTACAAGTAAACCTAATAATGATTCGGAGTGTAATAGCCAAAATTCATCATCAACCCAGAGTGATGGGAGAAGGCTGTACATAGATCACCTTAACTTTGTTGGCGAGACAAGAGAGAGGAGAGCTAGAGACAGTAGCGCAACACTGCAGACATATCAAAGGCCTATCTATCCATATATCTATCTATCTATCTATCTATCTGTCAGTCTGTCAATCTTTTTTTCTTTTTTTCACGTGGCAAATTACAAAAAAATCTGAGCCAACCTACAATGTTACGGCAACCAGCTTCAGCTGATTTTTGGAGAGTTTTCTCAACTTCTAGTGAACTTAATGTACTTTTAGTTGTACACACTTAAAACAAGTAGTTGAGAAAACTCAAAAATTTGCTGCCTTAATTATTTTTTTTTTTACATTTATCTAATGCTCTCATGAAAAGTATTTTTATTCTATATCTCTTTAAAATATGTGCCACTTGTAAGATTTTGTTATATAATGCAAATACACACATTTCTATTGTGGATTAGTTATTGAAATGCTTTTGAAGAGCCACTCTGCTTATGCATCCATCCAGATTGCAAAAACAACTCTGCATTAAGGCCTTATAACAGCATTTCAGCAAGGTTTAAGTCTGGACATTTTCAAAACTTTCAGTTATATAAGTCATATACTTTGTCATATACTTGTTTACTTGTTTCAGGTCATTGTCTCAAGCTTCAGATCTATTTGAGGAGAAATGTTGATACAGAGCAGTTTTTATTATAAAAACCCAAAACTGCTATTCAAATGCGCTTTGAGCAGTGTAGCGTAGTGTAGTGCGTTTTTTCTGATCACACTTGCATGCATAATGTGTAAAAAGACAGTACTAGATCACTGGATACAACAAATGCGTAAGATTTTCGTCACACGATTGAGAAAATTTGGCCAATCACAATCCACTGATAGCTGGCCAATCAGAGCATACCGTGCATTTTAGAATGATGAGCTTTGTACAAATCGATCAGTTTCAGGAAGGTGGGCCTTAAAAGAGAAACGATAATGTACAGTATTTGTAATAAAAAAACTATATAAACAAATTCCTTTACACCAAATTCACTAATAATGTTTTTTTTCGCAACATCATATGACCCCTTTAAAATTGCGAATGAAGTGTCTTGTTTACCCTCTTTCAGATTAAACTCAAATAACCTGTATGTTTCAAAAAATGAGTTTGCAAATCACAAACATTAGTTGTATTAAATTAGCGATTCGGTATCACAGAGTTGTGTGAAGTAAATAACTGCGCAGATGGATGCAGCTGAAAATACCTGCCTGCAGAACATATGATCCGGCATGATGAACATCACAGCATGACTTCTAAACACTATGATCCTCTTTATTGGACGCTTAAGAGACGAGTTCTTTCTGGAGTGTCTCTGTCGTAAACACATCATTAATCTCCAGGCTGTCACTGTGATTCTTCCCGCTGACTTCCTCCCGACCATTTTCTTCAGCACAGAGTACAATATCCCTCACTCAAATACTGATTGCAGCTTTTAGCTTTATTCCTTTTGATGTTTGTGAAGCAAGGGTTTTTCTTTGTGTGCCTGCAACACCGAGAAAGACGCACACTCCACATCTATTCACATCACATATTCTCATGTGGAAGATGAGGGATAATTACATACATTCTGAGGGGAAAAATAGCATCAGGCTGGTTAAAACCTTTTCAAAGAATGACTTCAAGGAAGGAGTCTGCATGAGTCACTGGGTTAGGAAAGAGATTCAGTTGTCTCAGGGTCAAAACACATGCTGCAAGGGCTTATGGAATATTGTGAGAAGTCATGGTTTTTATTTATGGCTGTTAGAATCGTTTCCATTAAAGAGAAAGAGAAAATCTGAATTGTCTTATGAAATCTTATTTTTGGATCTTAAGGGAAAGCTTATTTCTGCCATTTAATAAAGAAATTGTTTATTTCATAAGTCTGACTTCAGAATTTTTTTTTTCCTGGCAATTTTGAGAAATACGGAAGAAAAGATATGTCACCGCTCCTTTTGATTGCAATGATAATGTAGTTCAAGCAAATGCGTATGTTTATGCATGTTTACGTTGCTCTCTTCGCTTTAATTGGGTGGGACTTTGCTTCAAGGTCCAAAGCTGCTTTATCTTGCTGAATTTCCTTGCTGCTGGCTTGAAATTTTTAGCCTCCGAATACGATCATCTGAACAGCTTTCTGATCCGCAGTCTCATTTCTCCCCCTCTTTTAACACCACCACCTCCATTAATGACCAGCTGTTTGCTTGTTTAATAAGTCGGTAAAAGAGATCCTAGGAGGTCGCCCCAGCACAATCAACCTCTACTACAACCAATCAATGGCTAAAGTGATTCTCATTGGTTAATTATTTGCAGTTTGCGACAGAGACTGTGGCAAGCTGGAGCATTCCACTATAGGTGTCGATGGAAGACGAGAACGGGATGTGGCTGCCATTTAGGAAATACAATGGGAGGAAATGATCTAACAAGTATTGCGAATCAATACTGGTGCTCCTCTAAGAGAACGTTACCATACTGCAGGCTTAACACTCGGTTAATTGGCTAGAAAAGAGCACTATGGGAAAGTGTTATTCAGTGGATTATCGGATGAAGAGGATGGTCCTTTACAAGAGAGCACTACAACACTCAAGGGTTCAAGGGTTAACGTGGTGATTGGGTTTTGAAGAGGCCTTTGTTTATAATCACACCTTTGTATAATTGGTGCCACTCAAAGCACGCTTTTTACCAGTATTGACATGTTCCAAAATCACTGACAGACAGGATGAATGTCCTGAAATGACACTCTATATTTAGCGTTTAAAACATTGACTGGCCCTCCATAACTAGGCCATGAGATATGAATCCAAAGGGAAATATATTCCCTTAGTCAGTAGATTTAAGAGCTGTTTATGCTCTATTCTCCTCCCACAAAGACTATTTAATCTCACTGTTTTACTCCCTTTTGTACCCCCTAAGGATGGATTAGTAGATTTAGTGACATCTCTCGTTTTATCAAAGCGCTTATTCAACTTTTATGTACTGCTGTCGGGATGGGTACTGGAGGGGATGGGAAAATTCTCTCAGCATGGGACTTATCAAAGCCTAGCATCAGCTACTTGGTTGTGGTCTAAATCTGCAATGAGGTCATTGAGAATCTGTTTGACTTTTTCAGCCAGTCAAACGAGACCTCAGTGGAAACGATAAAAAAAAATAAATCAGAACAATTGTTTTAAGTGAATGTCGTGTCAACCCCTTCGCTTACAGTTTGCTATCTAAGCGCTTTAATGGTGGCTGGGTGGGAGTGCTGACTTGTTTTTCTGACTACCATTGTGCTGGAATTTGCTGTGTTCATATTTTTATTTCTGCTTCATTAAATCTAATTTGATTGTGATTTTGGATCAGCTCAGTGTTTTACATTATGAAAAAACGAAACAGACTACTAGCTAGCTAGATATGTGGAAGATTTTGAAGAATGCACTGGAGTTAATGTAAAGCGCTAGGAAGCTAAACACTTGAAAATACTTTTTCATAACCATTTTATATGAAATATATATATATTAGAATATTAGAAACACACTACAGGGACAAAAAAGTTGCTTGTATTATATCTAAATACATATATTTAACAGAAAAATCTGGTCTTTATTTAGAAGTTTAGAAGTAGTTCTTAAGTATTTAAAAACTTTGGTAGGCAATTTAATATGGCTTATTTCCAGAAATGTCAAACTCATATAAAAGATATTAAGCTTCATTCTTTTTGGAAGGTTAAATAAATATAGCTGTGGAAGTTTGGTTTTAGGCAAAATCAAGGTCATAAGGTTTCAATCTACAGTAAAGACCAACACTCCAATGTACTGTATGATGCAGAAACAATGTAATTATTCAGTTGTATTTATTTTCTCTGTTCTTTAGAAAAAATAATTTAAAAATGCATTTGGTACAGCTTCATAAATTCATTTATGTTATAGCTGTTATTAACTTGGATAGCAATGTGCCTTGGTTATATTTGTGAAACACGATTTTGTGTAATGTTAAATTAAATAAAAAAATTTACCATATATTTGTCAAAGTAGGATTGTTTCCGTGCTGAGTCTTAATTTCTCGTGAGGGTTTCTTTTCCTTTCATCTTTCCTGCATTGTTGGGTTTATTCTTTCCTGCTGTGGCCGCTGGTTTTCCTTCACTGGGGATCTCTGTTCTTAGAACTTGTTCTCGTAAAGCTGCTTTTTAGAGACATGTGTATTGTGAAAAGTGCAATAGAAGTAAAATTGAATTGAATTATTGCACAACTGTTTAGATGTGTTTCCCATAATACAATTGCCTCTAGGTCTGTGAATAGCCCCTGGCGTGATTTCATTGGGTTTTTTCTGGCAGGTTGCAACAAAAGAAACCAATTTGGTCCAAGGAAGCCTTCACGCTAATAGCTGGATGTAGTCGATCCTCGCGCTGGGACCTGATTGGCCTTTAAGGTGTTGTTATCAGTCTCGCTACTTGCGATTCTTCAAGATTTTTACCGCGACACCCAGATCATTCATAGACAGTGGCCAGTAAATGCCAATTATGCTTTTTTATTCATCATGTCTAGTTTTTATTGAACAGTTTCATAATTTTTTATGGAAAAGCAAAGCTGTTTGGTTTCTTAGTAAGTTCTTAGCCTTTCTCAACTCCATATATTTCATTGTTATTTTACAAATCCCAAACCACACGCCCAGCCTTGACTCAACACTGATCCCGTTTTGCACTTCAAGGGCTGACCCTGGAGCTCTGGCACACAATGAAAGCCGCCCCAGGCACTGGAACTAGTGGTGGCAATTGCTTGTCTTCAAGATGCACCAGGCAAGACACTCCAAATGAATATTGGATATGTGATGAGCAGCCATTTCAGCTAGAGAAATGATCATTTTTACATGAGTTCACCTCTCTCCTTCTCTTAGATCCAAGCCCGGAACCACAGCTAAATAAATTGATGCACGTTTCCAATTTCGTCAGTGCACACAACATGAGCTGAGGCCTGTGCTGACTCTGGCCCCCGCGTTTGCTCCTCGGCTTCCTCTGCATCTTTATTGTACGCTGAATCTCTCCATGTTGATGGAGGCGCTGGAGTCTTCTTTTGCACTGGGTCATTCCGACAGCCGGGCTCTTTAATCACTGTTGTGC
>NC_056704.1:6080203-6087744 GCF_018831695.1 Puntigrus tetrazona | reverse complement strand
GGGTACAGGTAACACAACACAAGACGTATGAAGAGACACTGCTGCCGTGAGAAGTTTATAGATGCGTAACAAGGCCCTCCAGGCTTACCAATGACCTCTGGTCCTACCATCATCCAAGTAGAAACTCCATGTTCAGATAGAAGCTCAGCGAAGCAAAGTGATCCACCTTGACATGTGCATTAGAGCTACTTACTCTCATGGCCCACGAGAGATGAGACACGGGGGAGCAAGAGTGCGAAGACAGAAAGCGAGCAGGGGACACTGGCCACAATAGTGCACTACATTTTTGACGAATACCTCTTAAAACCATCCATGACACCTGTGTAGATGTTTGCGTGCGGCTGAGATGTTCAAAAACTCTTGGGAATTCATTTGCTTTACAACAGATTCTTGAAATATCTTTCCACACCAATGTGCAGAATATCATAGTACCGTAGTAACCAGATGGTCAGTTTGTTTTCAGCTGTTTAGATGCTGTGGTGAGCTGTAGGTCGACAGTAAATACAGTTATGTGGAGTTCAGATTTTAACACCATATAGTTCACATGGAAGCGCATTTGAGCTTGAACTAAAAGTGAAAGACACGAGGAGACAAATAATGAACTGGCACATCCTGCGCAACTATGGTAACTAGAAGTAGGATGAAAACATCGGTATAAAACTTGCAAGTGGCATAACAACACAAATAAACAGGAGAACACAACTGCATAACAATACAGTACAATTCAACAGCAATAAATAGGCAACAAATTAGATTTCAGCAGCCACAATGCATGCTGGGAAAATGCTATACTCTGCCAAACAATCTTGGGTGTGCTACAAATGTATTTATGTGTTGTTTATTTGATAGTGTGAGAGAAGCACTGTATCTGACAGATCAGGCTGTGAAAAACACATTTGATTGGTACCTGTTAGCCTGTGTGTAAGCCCTCCAACATGCTAAATAATGAGTCCTACATTTTGCTTAAATTTCTTCTTTGCACACTCAAAGTTAGCTGACAGGAGGGCTGGTAAAACAGCTTTACTAAACAGGGACCATTACATTCCTACATCCCTAAATAAACCGTTGGCAATTATTACAATCAGTGCTTTAACAGAGCAGAAGCGCATGTGTCCTTGGACGTGTTTTTTTTTTTAATTGTCTTTTGCATATTTGCAAAACATTTGAGTTAACAAACCTGTCAATATGATTCACATTTTGTTATTGCATTTAGTTTGGGTTATTTCTTTCTTTTTTTTATTCTTCAAAAGTGCTTTTCGAAACAGTAAATGTCAACAGTTTCTACAACACTCTTGCTGGTTTTCTTTTCCATAGAGGGCTTATGAATATATTATTTCTCCATCTTTCTGCATCTGTTGCTGTGTAGCAAAGTTCACATAATTTTGCATGGGCTTCACTCAAGACAGCCAGAGAGTATTAATCTGTCCAGAATCCCTCTCTTGAGGAATTCCTAAATGCTGTTCTAAACAGATGCTTGACTAACACACATTGATGCAGTGTTTTCTGTTTTTGCCATTTTCTGGCCATTGGTGAAGACTTTTGCAGTAGATTGGGCTTGTGTGGTGTGCGTAGGAGGCAAAGGAGGTTTTGATGACCTTTCATAATATTTAGATAAGGAATATTAGATCTCAGATAGTAATAGCTGAATGGAAACCAGATATCCAATGTTTGCAAATGATAAACTGTAAATTGATGATCATTCTGTAATTGTTAATGGTTTTAATGGAACCAAATGCAAAAACATATAAAATCACAGTAAAATATATTAGCTACTTTTAATAATGAATGCAATTTATGCAAGATAACAGTATTGCAACCATAGTAGCTTGCTTTTGCAATGACAACTGAAAAAAAAATATTTGGGCTTCTAATGTTTAAATGGGATACCAGGGTGTACCATATTTGTAGAATGCGCCACCTGAGTTAAATTAATTATTTCATGAAGATACTATGGAAATCCCATATAATCCAGGAAAAGCCCACCTGCCCCCCTGCCTAATTTATGCTATTATACTATCACAATAAATTAGGCAATTCATGATGAACAGAATTAAATCAGTGTTTGTCAGCTTCACTAATTGGAAGATGGTTCCACATTAACTTGTGCACTCATTTGCGTATTGACCCGCACAACCAAAAGCCAGTCAAAACAAAGAACGGAAGGCACGTCTGTTGCTGAAAAAGGGATTTAAATATTTGAAGATCACGGCGTTCGCTTAAAAAAAAAACGGCGTTCGCTTAAAAAAAAGCAATAGATGTCTGGAAGACACCCCCACCACCACCATCACCCCCACACACGTTTTGATAGCAGCGACATCAATGACCAGTCTGCTAATTAGTAATAGCACATTATATCAGGCTCCATCCAAGACCTAATGAGGTGGACCTTTGCTGAGGCAAAAGGGTGAAGCTCTTGGGTGACAGGAAGGTATAACAACATCGTAAGTGTGTGTGTTTCCATGGAGGGTAAAAGCTGGCGTAACACATAAATGCTCAACTGGCCTTGTGCTTGCAATTTCTCTTATGCTGTTCACTGAATTTTTATGCAGTTTTAAACAGTTATTTCTGGTTTTGGATAAAATTACCATGAAGTTTTTTCATGTTCATTAATTTAATCAGTTTTTAAAATTGCAACTAATTTTTATGAATAAAGATATAATTTCAGTTGATGAAACTGTGCAAAATTAAACCAAGTATATGTTAAATGTTGATACACTCTCAGAAAAAAAGGTACAAAAGTTGTCACTGGCACAGTACCTGTTCAATAGGTGCATCTTAGAACCTGAAGGGTCCATACTGGTACCTTAAAGGTACGCAAGGTGTAGCCATTAATATATATTATATACAATTTTTTAACAAATAGTCTCTTATGCTTTAGTTATTAAGCCAATTATGTATTGAGTGTGACTAGCACTTTCTATTTAGCTTCAAATTAAGTCATGGTACAAATTTTTGTCTCATTGTTAAATGAAAAATCTTCTAGCAAACAGTTTGTTGATTAAATTAATTGACAAGAAATCTATCTATAAAAAACTGATTACATGTTTTGCATGTTATATTATTAGCACACGTCTTCGGGTTCCCTCAAAAAGTCACAGTATCTGTAATGTGACATTTCTCTCCTTCACCCGACATGCTATTAGGTGATGTATAGAATCCACAGATGGTGGCAGATGATATTTAATTGTAAGCCAGCTGAGCTGAGGCCCCACTGTAAGCCCACGATCTGTCTTCTGCCTTTTTTAGCGATATATGTAAATAAGAGATTTACATTGTCTGGCCCCAACCCATCATGTTTCCAAGAAAACAGATTAACAGGACTGAATGTTGGAGGCTGGTGGAAGGCTAATGAGGTCACATCTATAGGGGCTTAAGGAGATGCTCTTCAGATCTTTATTCGTTCCTCTGCATCTTTGGCTGGTTAATGACATTCCTCCCATCCATCCATTCAATCACCACATACCTGTGTCCCTTAGTGTGGTGAACAATCTCAAGTATGTCTGATTGGGTGACATTTGCATGTAAGCTGGGTGAACACGTTTTCAGAATGCACAAGATGTGATTTGATGCATCAGTTTGGTGTTTTTCTATTTATGTTTCTCCTCCATGGAATTCAGGAAGTGTAGAGATTCTGACCTGCTCTTGTCTTGTTTCATTCCTAATTGTTTTTTTCATCTTGGCCATGTTGACCAGACATTTCACATTCCTCAAAGCGTAGCTATTAATAATGCTAAATTCAGGTGAATAATTGTGTACACAATTCTTCAGATTACTGTGCAAGTCTTTAGACCGCATGNGGTCTTGTTTCATTCCTAATTGTTTTTTTCATCTTGGCCATGTTGACCAGACATTTCACATTCCTCAAAGCGTAGCTATTAATAATGCTTAATTCAGGTGAATAATTGTGTACACAATTCTTCAGATTACTGTGCAAGTCTTTAGACCGCATGAAAAATATGAACTAATTAAGGTGAATACTTTGAATATCAGCAGCAAGTTATTTAAAGTTCTGCTTGTGGGCAAAGAGAGCAGCAGTGTGCTTCAGCCATGATGGTGACTTAAAATAGTTTCTCTTGTCTGGTCTTTGTAATGTCTTTTTAAATGTCAGCAATTCAAGGTGTAAGCGGGGTTTCTTTGAATATAATCCGGTTAGTTTATGTATACGTTACTTTATGGTTTTCTCTGTCCGCTTTATTATAGGATATACTTGGCAGGATGACACAACTCAGGAGGTAATCTCAAAAGAGCTCTCACAACTACCCAAGGTTCCTCTTGAAGGATTTACAAACACCTTTTCTCGTTTCAGTGGCAATTCCAGGTGAGCTCCTAAATCCTCTGTTATGTTTAGCATCCGTGACAATAATGCGTTTATGGAAACTTTTGTTGTAGCTTTTTTATTAATTCAGTTTTAGTATCTTTATGTAACAGTTATTGATGACACTAGTAGTACAAGTTTTATCCCTTAACATTTGCATTTGGTGTCTTGACATTATTTGCATAGCATTTAATTATCTAGGTTAATGATATTTTTAATATACTATTGTTCATAGTTAAAGTGTATTAGTATGTGTAGAAATAAACATTAATCAAGCGTTATTAATACTGTAAAAGTGTTCACAAATTGAAGTGATAATCTGATCTGGACAGGTTTGTATTCTAGACACTTTATCTACT
The DNA here is from genome assembly GCF_018831695.1 of Puntigrus tetrazona. Classification (NCBI taxonomy): domain Eukaryota; kingdom Metazoa; phylum Chordata; class Actinopteri; order Cypriniformes; family Cyprinidae; genus Puntigrus; species Puntigrus tetrazona. Next base: position 6,083,070 of record NC_056704.1, on the reverse strand, counting down.
ATAATCTGTTTATATGTTTTTGAACATGAAATTGTATTAGAAACATTCCCGATGGGGACAGGAAGCTGAAGGCTCAGAAAGAAGAAGTGAGCAGGACACTGCAGAGGTACCTTCAAGGTTTCCTGCCTTCTGATGTCGGCTCCTTCAAACAGAGTCCTCAAGGGCAACAAGTGCTTTGGAAGGTGAGTTTCCAACAACTTCATAAATGAATAGTTCTGTTTACTCACATATCAGTTGAAGTATTTGGAAGCATACTGACTATATGGCAGTTCTCCTTGAAGTCAGTAGTTTTGGAAGGACATATTTTCAGCTTGAGACTGTATACTGGGCAGAACACCACACATACGTGGATATGCTTTCGAGGTGTACAAAATACTGTAGTTGCTAAATGCCTTATTTCAATGTACTTCTAACAAGTGCACTGTATATGCTGGCAATGTCAGATTTTGCAAAAAATGGCCATATGTTGCTACTTGCTCTGCACTTCATTAGATAACTGTCAGATAAGCACATAGCTACCGGGGACATGTAATCTGCTTGTAGTCTGCTTGGTACTAAAAAACACCATCACCAAACAACTGTTCATGAAGTTAACAGTCGTGAGAGTTGAAAAGTTCACTGCACTATTGAACATTAGTACCCTGCAGTGCTTTTTGAGCCAGCAGTGTATGTCCTGGTTTGTTCATTGAAGCCCACCCCGCTGTTCTAACGTCAGCTTGGCCTTCTATTCTGCGAAGGTAAAAGGAATATAATTGTTTTATAAAATAAAGCAGGATGATACACGGAGCAAAAAAAATAAGACTAAAACACTTTCACACAAGTTATTATCTTCTATCAGTTTTTGATACAAAACCATATGTATATTATGTATATTATCTATGCATTTACTGACATGTTTATTTATTTTTCTCCCATAGCACAAGGGAGATAGACCCCGTGATCATAAGGGAGTAATCCAGCTCAAAGAGAAGCCTCCTTTACCCTACATCTCTTTCCTGCAAGGCCAGCCTGATTTCCAGGCCGCTGTGAAACAACCACCTCCGGCTCAATCATACTTCACTGGTTATGAGCAGGATCGTACTGGAGTCCCTCTCGCTGAGCTTCAGCAGTATCAAGCTGGGCCCATGAGAGCACAAGATCCTGGTAAAGGTCAAACACAGGGAAAGCTGCGTTACTTTAGCCTTCAGCGCACTCCTGCTACCAAAATAGAAAAACTGCCAGGAGCTTCCAAGCAACCTCCAAAGCCTCAAATCGAAAAATTGTTTTTCAAATCTTCAGCAAGCAGCCCTGCTTACAAGGAAGCCCTTAGTTCAGTAGATGGTGAGCTAATCCTTCTTCTATCTATATTTCTCTTCTATATCTTCCCTGTATATTTGTTATATAAATATTCATGTGTGCATTAAAAAATGCCAGGAGAAACAAATCAAGAATTCAATTCTAATAATATGTTTAGTCAAACTTATTTTACGTTAAAAAGGAGAAACAGGGCCATATTATATTGGCTGTGATGAATTTTTGCATTATAATTACAATTTTCAGGATTAATCTGAAGAAACATTGATATTATTATGATATTATGATAATTCGTGCCTCAAAATAAAAAAAAACTTTAACTTAAAAAAAAAAATTATCTTAATCAGAAAAAGACTGAGATGAAATATGAAAAACACAGTCTGGCTCCAAATACTTATGTCAGAAGAATTAAGTATAATGTGGTGAGCAATTACCCTGTTAGGGGCATTTATTGAATTACAAGCAAACACTGACAGTTTTCGTACTGGGTTTATACATTTTTTAATCAAATTGGGGTCATGCATATTAGAGTAGAGGGTTCTTGTACACATAAAATCCCAAGTCTTTCTATCTTTGCTTCTGTTGTCTCTCAGAGAAGTTCATTGATGGAGTGGTTAACCAGCTCGGACGTCAGAGTGTCAATGTGGATACTTTGACACCAAAGGACCTGGACAAGCTCTCCAAAGTCATCACCCAGGCCCTGCAGGTGGTGGATAGAGAGAAAGGGGTCAAAGGTAGAGAAGCCATACAGGATGAAGTGGAGGCAAAGAGGGAACCCAGTCAAGAGTTACATCAGATGGAGAAAGCAGATGATAACAGCACACATAAAGGTAGTCACCCCTTAACAAAACATTTGATTAGTATCCACTTGCTTATTTTGATCAATCAAAACCATAAATTTACTATAATTATGAATTGTGTTTACAGAAGCAGAGGACACTACACTTAAATCTGATGATAAGGTAATATGTGTAAATACACAGGGCCGTGTGACTCATGTTTTTGTGATAGTCAATAGTATGCCCACTTTAATTTTCTGTTTCCAGAACAAAGGTTTTATCAGCCAGCTGCTTGAGTTCCTGGATCATAACTCTGGCCCTGGATCTGTGCATCCTCCCCAAGCAGAAGAGCCTTTTCTGAGGTACGTTGACCAGCCAAATGCTGGAAGCCCATTGAGAGCTAGTTTGGAGAATGTCCAGAGCCGGACAACGCAAACAGAACTGGACCTGATGAGGAAGAAAATGGAACCTGACACTTTGGATATAGAGCCAGCGGAGGATGTTGAAGTAGAACAGTGGACGCATGGTTCTCCGGAAGTGAAAGCAGAGGTTCAATCAGGAGAAGAGACACAAAAAAATTCCATGGAAAAAGAGGAAGTGGAAAAGAAGGGTTTGAGAGTGGAAGTGAATGTTGCAGCATATTCAAGTCCACATGATGGAGACTTCGGCTACATTGTTACTGAAGAGTAAGTATAAATGCTACAAAACACTTACATAGACTGTCATGATGAGAAACAAGATGTTTGCACTCATGAAGTTTGACACATGGAGTTGTGTGTGTTTGTGTGTGTGTGT
>NC_056704.1:6072883-6080197 GCF_018831695.1 Puntigrus tetrazona | reverse complement strand
ATGTAGCATTGACATTTTTTATTTAAATGATTTTGCAGCATATTACAGTATTTTATCAGAGCATGGGGGAATACATGTCATGTTTCTATGCTTTTCAGTCAGAATTTCTTTTGTCATTCAGTGTTCATACTGAACTGTTTATTTTACACACTGTTTATTTTATTTCCCTCACCTTTCCTCTCTGTGTATATTAGTGTTAGTGTGTAAATGGTTGTGTGTGTTGTGTACATTTCTCAAAGCGAAAGATGATGGCATCCACAGCCACTGCAGCTCCAATAACTTGATTTATCTCACAGGGGCTCACTTACTGCAGTCCCATTTAACTTGGAGTACCTGAAAACACNCAGTTTATGTTTATTTTATTTCCCTCACCTTTCCTCTCTGTGTATATTAGTGTTAGTGTGTAAATGGTTGTGTGTGTTGTGTACATTTCTCAAAGCGAAAGATGATGGCATCCACAGCCAATGGAGCTCCAATAAGTTGATTTATCTCACAGGGGCTCACTTACTGCAGTCCCATTTAACTTGGAGTACCTGAAAACACACAGACACATTCTCAAAAAGCAGATGTAAAAGGCTGTGAGTGTGTATTGGAAGGCAGTAGCAGGCGTGAACAGCATCAGGAAAACTGTTGCACTCTACCATCTTCTAATTCTCACTTTCTTTCTCATGTGTGTGAATACTTTTCCATTTAGATGCATATCATTCTTTAGGCTTGAGAGCAAGCCGCTTCGTGTGTGTTTGCACGTGTTCTGATGTGTGAGCGGGTGCGTGTGTTTTAACTTGGGTTGGCGTGGCCATATCATAAAGACATCACACTTCACAGGGATTCCATTTACACCTTATTGTTTGCCTCATTGCTGGAAAATACAGGTGATTTATCAAAGCATACAAGCCACCTGTGTCCTATTCCCTATGTGTTTTTATGCACCCTCTGCTCTCTGTATACCTCCTGTGAGCTGTGTTCACTATTTCAATATTGTATCTGCTATGGCATTCTAGCAGCACTCAGGTCTGTACAGATGAAGTGTGCATGTATCTATTTCTAACAGACCTCATATTATTAACTATTTTATAAGTGCTGGTGTTAAGGGCATGTTTCAAATTTTAATTGTTATATTTAGCTGATTTTGTCATGTTCGTGATAGAACAATTTTGTTCTTTTTTCAGTCTCAAGGTTGAAAAGCTTTGTTGGAGTCCTATATATTAAAAATATGTAACTATGCTCTAGACATTAATCAAACCATTAATCAAACCTTAAATCGAGCAGGAGAAATGTACTACTATGTACATCTTCATGCAGTTGGATTTGTGATTTTCACCCAGCAGAAAATGAAAGAGGTAAAAAAAAAATCTTATAGATTTAAAGTAAAGGAGAGACCTGAGCCAGATCAAAATATCATAGACTTATTAATTCTGAGTTATCACCAGTAGTCAGCCTACACTGCCACTTGGGATAAAAAATTCAAATACCCATAGGTATACCATTAAAAAGGGTGCTGCCCAAATGACCTTTTTTTCTGAGAGTTTAGCTACTTCATGGCTACATTTTATAAACTACAAAGAACATTTTGTAAACCCTTAGAAACACCCTGACAACCACCCTCAACATCTTTGTTTTCTTGTGAAAATGTACAAGTGTAGCTAATTGGGATTTTTTCTCTCTTCTTCTTTTTGTCCATACGTAGTTCGCTGTCCACTGATCAGGGGCTAAACCTTGTGGAGCTCTTAGCTGAGAGAGTCAGCCTTCATGTTACAGATTTTCTACAGCTCTCGTAAGTGCATGTGCACACACACACACACACATGCACACACACATATATACTTGTTGAAGACAGTCTCATACTGGTCGACGCACTAATGGCACTAATGGAACACTCAACCTGTGGTTTTGTTTTGTTTTTCCATTTTGCAGTATAGTTTGGGCTAAGTACTTATTTTCAAGTGACAGCACAGTGATTATGAGTGTGTTCTGAATTCTGTGCATATAAGTTCAAGCTTTATATAAATGGTTCTGAGAGAGAAAGAGAGAGAATGCATCTCGGTGTGTGTAGGTGTGTGTTATTCTGACCTGCTTGCAGTGGTAAACTTTAGTTCAATTACAGCACATTTTCTGATGATAACCGATGTTCTACAAGTGCATAGATTAAAGGCAATGTTCTGCTTAATTGTTTGGAATGCCACAAATGCTTTCTGGCACTCTTGTATTTCACAGAGAAACTTGTTGTGGTTACAACATGTTCACTCAAACATGTAATAAAAGAAGCTTTATGTACAAAGATAAAGGAAATACAAATATTAATGTAATTACTAATTTCTTGCACTCCTTCTCTCGCACACTCAGCTTTACTTAACATTATTTCATACACATTCTCACCCTAACAAATGAGGATGTTTAAGATTTTTAATCTTAAACAATAGAATGAATATTTTTTTTAAGCTTGTTTCTTGGAATGAAGTTGTCAACAAAATATGTGCTGCAAACACACGCACAGACACACACGAAAAGTGTTTTATAGATCATAATTACACAACCATTCAAAGATTTTTTTTATCACTTTTATTCAGCAAGGATGCATTAAAATGATCAATAGTTATAATAAAAAACATTTATAATGTTACAGAATGTTCCTTTTTCAAACACATGCTGTTCTTTTGAATTTCCTGTTCCTCAAAGAAGCTAGAAGTAAGCAGAACTATTTTAAGAACTATTTTTAATTATGCTTTGATAATAATTAATTTTGATTAATTACGCTGCTGAAAATTAAGCTATGCCATCACAGGAATAAATAACATTTTATTAAAACAGAAAGCAGTAAAAAGTAGTAATATTTCAGATTTCATATTTTTTTAAAGGTGAGAATAAGAGACTTATTTTAAAAATATCAAAAAACAAACTTTTTAACAGTATCAAGCATATATAAATATATGAACATTTTATATATAAAAGGACATTTTTTTATCAGCTGAGGAACACATTAATTTCCTCTGTATTGCTAGGTGCGAGAATAAATACAAGATTGCTAAAGACATGCTTTGCAGACCTCACTGAAATAGAAAAAGAAATACAATATTTGTGTAGTACAATAAGTGCTGTCCAGGTGAGCTGTGTCTCTTCGTATGATTAATTTCCTCTCTTGAATAGTGCCTTATATCTATTTACACAGCTACCTGCTAATGTATCTTTTGTCATCTAATGCTTTTCATCATTTCTGAGAAATAATGGAAAGGTGTACTGGATGATGCGCACTCTTATATAAAACATCATGCCATGATGTATTATGGCATTTTTGGACTAAAGATAAGACGGCTAGAAAAGTGTAGAAGCAGACTACACAGTGCAGAAGCAAGCTTCTGCTCATACAATCATATAAGCTGTCAAAGATCAGGAAAATTCAGCACACACTCACGCAAATGTTCGTACTCTCAAAAGCGGTGCTGCCTTGTTTGGGCTTTGCACTGAGTTGCAGTTACATAAAGAGTCAGCGTAGCACCTCTCTGAACTCCAGACATGACGTAAGGGTTGTACTGTGTGCAGACAGTAGGGGGCACAGAAAAACACATACACACAATCGAGGTTTTGCAATCAGACAGTCTTGTTCTCTTATACACATTGAAACATTAACACACCCGCATTCATTTACACTAATTCTACCTCTCTTTCATTTTCTCACTCGCTTATGTGTTTTTCTACAACCCACACATACACACACACACACACACACACACACACACNAAGCAGAAGCAGTATCGTTATATTATGGCTTTTCTCCCTCTGTGTCCTGGATGTTGGTGGCATTTTACTGATAACGTATCACCACTGATGCTGTTATAAACGGGAGTCTGGACCATTGTGTTTATTTAGCTTTAACAGCCACTATTTTCATCCAGAAATTTCCAGAAGCCAAATAGAGGTGTGTGCTCAGGTATAGAGAGGGAAGCAAAAGATGAGTAGAAATTGGTATAGGGTAAGTAAATAAAGAGGGTCACAATGTGTATTTGTATTGGAATTATGTTTTTGTAGTTTAGGGCTGCATGATTAATTAAAAAAAAAATCACGTTCCTGATTCATACATAAATGCAATCTCGTTTCTAAATGACGCAATTCACTTAATAATTTCTATGGCGTTCCTGTGGATGGTGCACTGACGATTAACACCACTAATCTCTCATAGGAGAGGTTCCTCCCTGAAACTTCAAAATCTTGATAGGTTATTGTCTTGAAGGTTCTGTGCCAATTGGAGGAAAAAGCACAGGTTCTATTTAGTTATTTGTATTTATTATTGCTAACATTCTCTGATGTTCAACAGCTTATGGTAAAAGAGGCTATTTTGTTTTATACAGCACTTTATTATAGTGAATGCACCATTTTATTTTGTTTTTTTGTACTTGAGTGCAATAGATTTTGGATGATTTTGAATCTTAATTCCCATGCAGAAAAATCCTAATTCAGAGTTTAGCAAGAATCATGCAGCCCTATTGTAGATGTTAAAAAGCTGAAGTGCATGTATCAGTGAAGAACCATTTTTGTTTTCACAAAGAACTTAGTCAAAGGTTCTTTAAAGAACCATCTTGTTCTTTTTTATAACCTGAAGAATGTTCATTCGGCACAGAGGACCTTTGGGTAACTTTAAAGGTTCTTTGCATGTTAAAGGTTCACCTTAGCCAAAAAATCACTTATAGGGCTGACTGTAAGTAATATATGTATAATACAAAGTAAAAAGACATTAAAGTTGGCACATTACCAATACAGCTACCTTTTTTAAAACAATTTTTCTATCCCATGTTAAAATATATTACTGTTTCAGTACACTACTCTGTTTTTCCTGCTCTGGATATTATTTTTTAAAACCGAGAGCTGGTCTTGATGGTTTAACATTGAGCTTACGATCATTTTAAATATAATGAGAATAAAATGGGACATGAGATTCTAGAAGCTCTATTATTTCCAGCAGATATCTGGGAGTCTGTGTGTGTTAATTCTACTGAGGATGAGAGGTTACCTTGGACTTGCTCTTGCCACCTGCTGACGTGTGAATGGGATTTTGTTCTGGTGACAGATTCATTCCTCCAGTCTTCCACCTCTCTCTTTTTCTCTTTTATTTTCTCCCCTCTTCTCTTTTTCTATCCTATTTTTTTCTCTCTATTTGTGACCTTCGCTTCACCCTGGTCCACAGCGGGAGTAGCTTTAGAGCTGCGTCCCAGATAAATGCATCCGCCTTCGAATCAGGAACTGGGAAGATCCCTTGTTGGACATTTGCATGCTTGTAAACCAGCCATCCCAATCACTGCTTTAGTCATTTTTAACCGATAAACAGACTTGTTGAACAGTAGCTCATATGCTGGTCTGTGTTGGTGTCATGGTGGCGTGCCAGTTTGCAGATCCTTTTCTTTCTTTGCCTGAGTCTGTTTTTCTGAATGTGATTGGATGTGTGACGGTTTGTTTTAACTGTGTCAGTTTTGAATATATTTAGCATTTTTAAAAGTCATTTCCATTCCCTTTAAAGGAACAATTCACCATGAAATATTATACTTCACAGGATTCTCTGTTAGAATAGATAAATGAATGAGGATTGCTGCTGGGATCTCACCCAGACAGCTGTTTGGCTCAATCACAAATGCCATTTGTACGAAATGCCATCATGCATTTGCACAACATTTCTGGATCACCAACTCAAATACTGCTAAGAGATTCAAATCCAATGTGTCGAGTCTGTGAGCATTTTTTAAAGAATGATTTCTTTTACTTTTCTACTTTTTACATTTAGACCTGTGTTTATCCAGTAAACATTTTAGACAACTCTCTTAAGAACATCAGGTTTCCCGTGAGGATTTATTTCATGGAGGAAGAACTTGTCAATTTATGTCAAAAGCAGATAAGGAAGCTAACGGCAGAGATTGTCAGAAGAAAATTAACCAAAACGCAATATTCCCCAGTGATCTACTGTTTTAACTGTGGTGTTGTGGTACTGCAGTTGACTGTGTCTGCAACAGTGAATTTTTTAAATGATAAAAGATAATGTTCATGACTCCCAGCTTTTCTCATCTCACTCACTGCATACGGGCCTCCTGTTAATTGTTCTCTCCTCTTTTTTTTTCTTTCTCCGTATTGTCTCTTTCTTGCTCTGTCTCCTTCTCTGTCTTTTTCTTTTCTGTGTTTCTCAGGGTTCTGGGTCCAGCAGTAACCTTTCGAGTGCGGCCCAATGCTCGAAACATCAGCACGGCCCAGCTAGCCAGAGTGGCAGGTACACACAAACACACACATGCACGCACTCACACTCAAACACACAGCACTCGTTCCGCTGCTGCATTCTAGTTGCTATTCCGATCATCTCCTGACACATTGGGGAAGAATCCTCTCATAGTGCCACGACCTTGATTGCAGCATTAGTTATTTTCAAGGTCTGAACCCACTTTTTACACACAATGCGTATATTCACACATACAATTACACATGCAAAAGCAAGAAATCAAACAAAACAGATATCAAATATGGTCTATTGTGAAATCACTGGCATGCGATAAGCACAAGTGAATACTAGTTCCATTAGGTATTTTCTTTGTCTTTTGTGTGGTGTTTTGAACCAGTGTATTCTTTTTTATAAAAGGCACAGCAAATCATTCCTGTGTTTAACTGTGTTTTTGTGGTTATTTTAAAGGTGTAATAGCAGGGATGTAAGGGTATAATGTTTCTTTGTGGTTCATGGTATATATTTGTTAAGCATTGATCAATATGATGGTTGCACAAAATTCTGATTTGACGAATTGGTCTCACCCAGATTAATTTGAATTGGACATACCGAAAGTGGAATTGAGTTAATTCCACTTTGTTTTAGTTATTATTTAGCTATTATAATTCCACTTTGTTTTGGAATTTATTCAATACAGATTGTTTGGTTTCAGTGTGTTTTTCCCCCATCTTTTCAAATGAATAAATCAAAACTTTTACAATGAGCAAGGATAAATTAAATACTTTTAAATCGTTGCAAAAGATTTGTCTCAAATAAATTTAACCTTTTCATCAAAAAGCTGTCTTCAGCATTGACATAGGAAATGTTTCTTAAGCTGCAAATCAGAATAATAGAATGAAATGCTCAAAACATTATTTTATATTACAATAACATTTCACAGTATTACTGTTTTACTGCATTTTTCACAAAATACATGATATACATAAGAAAAATCTTTAAAAAATGTTTTTAAAAGCTTTTAAACTGTAGTGTATATGTACAAAGTACAAATTTCTACTGTTTGTAAGACCTATAAAACCTTTAAACTTTGACCTTAATCTTTTGGCCTGTTTATACCTGGTCAT